>NC_092356.1:28658818-28950142 GCF_963676685.1 Mytilus edulis
GTGTTAAATCTTTAAGATTAAAAAAAGAATGAAATTTATTTTCAAGTTGTTTATGTCTTCCAGTTGTTCATGCAGTTAAAGTTTCTCAGTAAGGATAGAAAATTGTCATTGTACATAACTTTCCCTTCAGTAGACCACTTTCGAGTTCATCCGTCACTGGAAAAAACTCAACAATTATACACGCCTTTATGACGTCATTTACCAGATAGAGGGGGTTGCCTGTATCCCTGCACCATTAACGTTCATTAAGGGTCTTAGTGATCGTCATTGTGCAGGATAAACCAGAAATAATTGTTGTTCTGTTGGTACTTAATGACAATTCCCTAATGACAGCAGTGCTGATTATCAATTTTGAGAATTCAATTAGACGAATAATTCGTACAATATAGAATTATAGTTTTCCAACCACTCGCTCAACATTGAAATGGAAGTGACGACGCCCCTAAACACACAAATGACGTTCACTAAAACCAGAGTTTTTGACGGAAATGCATCGAACTTGAAAGTTGTCTATTGGTTGTGAATAACATGATGAGCAACAACAGGAAAAAAAAGAAATTATGTCTTTTTATTTTCACCCCAAACAAATTTGGGTTTAAACTCACAACTTGGATTTTATTTAATAATTTAAAAAAAACATTCAATCTTTGTAAATGTTACAAAAAGAAACAATTACAATGTTGTGTAAAATTCAATCCCTCTCTCCAATTACATATACTTTATACATTTATCATATTCATAGACATAGTAATGTAAGTTTGTTGGAGTAATGTCATATCAAGCATCCTTTATTTCTTTTATACTGAATCGTTTGTGTAAGTTCAAAGTTATTATCTTTTGTCCCCGGCTTGGGAAAAATGCAACTTGTTTATTGAAATAGTATCTTAGTATAAACACATGAAATAACAACACACATACAAACTCATATGTAGGTCAATAAATTGATCTAATATGGTTTTAAACAATACATGTGCTTGTAAGCATGTTTGAAGTATTTATGCTCTTATATATTAAAGATACAATTCGGGAGTATTAAATGCATTATAAATATTAATGCTGAAAGATGTCATAAGATGTGGTATGAGAGCCAATTAGACAACTCTCCTTTTAAGTAACAAATTGTAAAAGTAAACAATTATGGGTCAAAGTATGGCCTTCAACACGGAGCATTGGCTCACAACGAACAGCAAGCTATAAAGGGCCGCAAAAATGAGTAATGTGAAACCATTCAAGCAGGAATAGTCTAATTTATATAAAAAAACGAGAAACACTTATGAAACCATTATCAAACGACAACTACTAAACATGAGGCCTATTTTTTTAAAATTTAATATTAATTGTTTGATGATGTTTTTTCCAGAAGATTCTAATCCTGGTGAAGATACACCTATGAAGGAAGTGGTGCTTGACTGAATTTAAATATTTTTAAGAATACTGTAAATCAACTTATTTTTATGGTTTCATTATTTTGCCTTTACCCTATCTTAAGTCCACTTCACAGTTATTTAATTTTGTGACTTTCTTGTAAGGAAAGATCGAAGTTTAAACATTTTCACATATTATTTCTACTCGTGAAATTAATTTGGTTTACAGTATACTGAACCTTCCCATAATATGCATCCTGTATGAATATATGTTTGAAAAAAAAATGGAAATTGACTATTAAGAATACATGTATTAAAAAAGTAAGTTATGCATACAATATATATCCTGTAATCATAAGATTAAGTTATAAACAACAATAATTCGTTACATACGACATGGCTCTCATGTGCTTATACATCCCATTATTGTGTTATTGTAAAATTTTGTATACTTATCTTTTCATTTTGCTAGTATGCTTTGTCTATGTTCCTTTTTGTGTTACTTTGTTACATATTTTTTGTTTTGTTTATTTTGATTAAGATTACTTAAATCTTTATTATTTTCCAAAATTTAAAAAATATGTGTTTATACTTGATTTGTAGTCAACATCAAGGTGCAAGTTCACAATTTTATTATATTTTATAAGTTTTATATATACACAATATTATACCATTACTTTTTGATGTATTATCATTTGTGCTGAATCACAATTTGTATGTACATGAATAGAATGAGTTGAGTTTTGTGTGTGGTGAAAAATGAAATTTATGCATAATAATCACACACTTGGAAATAAAACAATGAAAGAATTTTATATATATTTTGCTTTATATTTATATAACAAGTTCTGAAATGTGACAACTTCATTGTAGCATGTATGCATAATAGCCAACAGAAATAGCTTAATTGATAATCTCAATAGTTTCTCAAAAAATGCTGAAATTGCATGAACCAAAATAATCCTGCTTGACACCACAAGTCATTCATTAAGTTTTGTTATCAAACACTTATGATATAAATTATTCATTTTTTTTTCTTCAAAGTGATGGAAAATGTCATGAACGGCAGCTAATTTTACAAAAATATATCAACATAAAATACTAGAGCTGTATTCATTGTGCCATTTAAGTGTATGATCAATATTAGATTTATTATACGACCGCAAATTTTGAAAAAATTTTCGTCGTATATTGCTATCACGTTGGCGTCGGCGTCGTCGTCGTCGTCGTCGTCGTCCGGCGTCCGAATACTTTTAGTTTTCGCACTCTAACTTTAGTAAAAGTGAATGGAAATCTATGAAATTTTAACACAAGGTTTATGACCACAAAAGGAAGGTTGGTATTGATTTTGGGAGTTTTGGTCCCAACATTTTAGGAATTAGGGGCCAAAAAGGGCCCAAATAAGCATTTTCTTGGTTTTCGCACTATAACTTTAGTTTAAGTTAATAGAAATCTATGAAATTTTGACACAAGGTTTATGACCACAAAAGAACGGTTGGGATTGATTTTGGGAGTTTTGGTCTCAACAGTTTAGGAATTAGGGGCCAAAAAGGGGCCCAAATAAGCATTATTCTTGGTTTTCGCACAATAACATTAGTTTAAGTAAATAGAAATCAATGAAATTTAAACACAATGTTAATGACTACAAAAGGAAGGTTGGTATTGATTTTGGGAGTTTAGGTCCCAACATTTTAGGAATTAGGGGCCAAAAAGGGACCCAAATAAGCATTTTTCTTGGTTTTCGCACCATAACGTTAGTATAAGTAAATAGAAATCTATGAAATTTAAACACAAGGTTTATGACCATAAAAGAAAGGTTGGGTTTGATTTTGGGAGTTTTGGTCCCAACATAATAAGGGGCCCAAAGGGTCCAAAATTAAACTTTTGTTTGATTTCATCAAAATTGAATAATTGGGGTTCTTTGATATGCTGAATCTAACTGTCATGACTGTGTATGTAGATTCTTAACTTTTGGTCCCGTTTTCAAATTGGTCTACATTAAGGTCCAAAGGGTCCAAAATTAAACTTAGTTTGATTTTGACAAAAAATGAATCAGTTAGGTTCTTTGATATGCTGAATCTAAAAATGTACTTAGATTCTTGATTATTGGCCCAGTTTTCAAGTTGGTCCAAATCGGGGTCCAAAATTAAACTTTGTTTGATTTCATCAAAAATTGAATAAATGGGGTTCTTTGATATACCAAATCTAACTGTGTATGTAGATTCTTCATTTTTGGTCCTGTTTTCAAATTGGTCTACACTAAAGTCCAAAGGGTCCAAAATTAAACTTAGTCTGATTTTAACAAAAATTGAAATCTTGAAGTTCTTTGATATGCTGAATCCAAAAATGTACTTAGATTTTTTATTATGGGCCCAGTTTTCAAGTTGGTCCAAATCAGGATCTAAAATTATTATATTAAGTATTGTGCAATAGCAAGTCTTTTCAATTGCACAGTATTGCGCAATGGCAAGAAATATCTAATTGCACAATATTGTGAAATATCAAATTTTTTTTTAATTAGAGTTATCTTTCTTTGTCCAGAATAGTAAGCAAGAAATATCTAATTGCAAAATATTGTGCAATAGCAAGATTTTTTTTTAATTGGAATTATCTTTCTTTGTCCAGAATCAACTTAAATCTTTGTTATATACAATATACAATGTATATTCACTTTTTACTACCAACTTATAAATTAAAATAATCTTTACCATTCAGTGATAACAAGCAGTTTTTTTACATCTTAATATTTTATGATGTATTTAAATGAGTAGTTATTGTTGCAAACTCCATTAGAAATTTTAATTGAGATTAGTTTTGGAATAAGGGAAAGGGGGATGTGATTAAAAAAATTGGGTTCAATTTTTCTCATTTGAAATTTCATAAATAAAAAAGAAAATTTCTTCAAACATTTTTTTGAGAGGATTAATATTCAACAGCATAGTGAATTGCTCTAAGAGAAACAAAAATTTTAAGTTCATTAGAACACATTCATTCTGTGTCAGAAACCTATGCTGTGTCAACTATTTAATCACAATCCAAATTTAGAGCTGAATCCAGCTTGAATGTTGTGTCCATACTTGCCCTAACCGTTCAGGGTTCAACCTCTGCGGTCGTATAAAGCTACGCCCTGCGGAGCATCTGGTTTGTTTATAAAAACCCTCCTCTCTTCAATCTTTATAATTACATTTGCTGATGACAATGTCCAACGTATAAGTCCCACACCACTGCCTCATTTCTGTGGTTCAAGATAGTTTTCAATCGTTGTTATATGTGCTCTGTTATTTGTTTATAAGTGTCACAATGCTTTAATGATAAGAAAGTATATTACTGTGGATTTATTATTATTCTTGAGATAACAAATTTCGTGGATTTTATGCAAACAGTTGAACACAAATTTTAATGCTCAATGAATCGCTAATTTTCTATTGGATTAATGCAGGCTTTGGCAAAATTCTTTCAATCAAATATTCAAGAAAATGCAAGAATTCCTTAATTCATGAAAAATTGGAACACACAAAAATAAATGAGTCCACAGTATTTAATTTAGAGTAAGCCAAATTTCAGTGATGATCTTGTAAAAAATGTATTGCTTACGTCAGCTTTATATTTAGTTAGTTGTTATTTCATTCATTATGTCAAAGATTATATAATAGTGTGTATTCACTATTCAGTTATTTAATTTTAAGTTGCAGCCTTCGCTTGGTAGAAGGATGTTGACACACAGTTATGTAGTTCTAAATGTTTTGGTCATCAAACTTGTATATTAACATTGGATATTGTATTCATTTTTAGATCAAATTCCTATAGGGCTAATCCATTTGAATGTTTGTGGGAGGGAAGGAAGGGAAGTTTAATTACTAAATGTGGGTCATGGTTTTTTATTAAGTCTCCCAAACAAAGTTTAGGGACTTATTGTTTTTGCTCAGTTCTTATTATTTTTATTATTCTTTTTTTTTTCTTTTTCTTTTTCTTTTCTTTTTCTTCTGCCACTTTAAAAATGAACTTGTCTGCAGCGTTTCTCCAAAACCGCTGGTCAGATTAACTTAGGGTTTCATAGAATGTTACTAATATGTCTAGGTGAGCCATCAATCTTTCGTTTGTGCATTGGGGTCTATTAAGGGGTATTTTGGGGGGAAGGAAGACAGGAGGTGTTTCCTATAGAACCCTATGGGATTTTATTTTCTAAAATTTTCAAATGAATATAACTTGAAAACTGTAAGTGATAGACACATGCAGTCTTCAGAAATGATCAAAGGACAATAAAACAAATGACATGAAAGTCCGGTGGGGGGGGGGGGGGGAGGGGGCTATTATCTTGTAAATGGTCCAGATCCCCACCCCTAAACCATATATATTCTTGAATGGGACAATAAAACAAATCTATTGAAATTAAAGGGAAGCCCCTTCTGTTTGCAAACTTGTATACAGTGGAGATCCCCACCCCTAAACCATGTATATTCTCGTATGGGACAATAAAACAAATCTAATGAACTATTTGGGAAGTCCCTGGGGGTCACCCCCACCCCATTCTGTTTGCAAACTTGTAATCTGCCGAGATCCCCACCCCTAAACCATATATATCCTTGTATGGGACAATAAAACAAATCTAATGAACTATTTGGGGAGTCCATGGTGGTCAGTCCCACCCCCTTTTTTATGCAAACTCGTAAATGGTTGATATTTCCACCCCTAAACCATATATATTCTTGTATGGGACAATAAAACAAATCTAATGAACTATTTGGGGAGTTCATTGGGGTCACCCCCACCCCCTTCTGTTTGCAAGCTAGAAACAGTCAGGATCCCCACCCCTAAACCATATATATTCTTTATGGGACAATAAAACATATCTAATGAACTATTTGGGGAGTCCATGGTGGTCAGTCCCACCCCCTTCTGTTTGCAAACTTGTAAACAGTCAAGATTCCCACCCCTTAACCATATATATTCCTGTATGGGACAATAAAACAAATCTAATGAACTATTTGGGGAGTCCCTTGGGGTCACCCCCACCCCCTTCTGTTTGCAAACTAGTAAACAGTCGAGATCCCCACCCCTAAACCATATATATTTTTGTATGGGTCAATAAAACATATATAATTAACTAGTTGGGGAGTCCTTGGGGGTCACCCCCACCCGCTTCTGTTTGCAAACTTGTAAACGGTCGAGATCCCCACCCCTAAACCATATATATTCTTGTATGGGACAATAAAACAAATCTAATGAACTATTTGGGGAGTCCCTTGGGGTCACCCCCACACCCTTCTGTTTGCAAACTAGTAAACAGTCGAGATCCCCACCCCTTAACCATATATATTCTTGTATGGGTCAATAAAACATATATAATTAACTAGTTGGGGAGTCCTTGGGGGTCACCCCCACCCGCTTCTGTTTGCAAACTTGTAAACGGTCGAGATCCCCACCCCTAAACCATATATATTCTTGTATGGGACAATAAAACAAATCTAATGAACTATTTGGGGAGTCCATTGGGGTCACCCCCACCCCCTTCTGTTTGCAAGCTAGAAACAGTCAGGATCCCCACCCCTAAACCATATATATTCTTGTATGGGACAATAAAACATATCTAATGAACTATTTGGGGAGTCCATGGGGGTCACCCCCACCCCCTTCTGTTTGCAAACTCGTAAACGGTCGAGATCCCCACCCCTAAACCATATATATTCTTGTATGGGACAATAAAACAAATCGAATGAACTATTTGGGGAGTCCATTGGGGTCACCCCCATCCCCTTCTGTTTGCAAGCTAGAAACAGTCAGGATCCCCACCCCTTAACCATATATATTCTTGTATGGGACAATAAAACATATCTAATGAACTATTTGGGGAGTCCATGGGGGTCACCCCCACCCCCTTCTGTTTGCAAACTCGTAAACGGTCGAGATCCCCACCCCTAAACCATATATATTCTTGTATGGGACAATAAAACATATATAATTAACTAGTTGGGGAGTCCTTTGGGGTCACCCCCATCCGCTTCTGTTTGCAAACTTGTAAACGGTCGAGATCCCCACCCCTAAGCCATATATATTCTTGTATGGGACAATAAAACAAATCTAATGAACTATTTGGGGAGTTCATTGGGGTCACCCCCACCCCCTTCCGTTTGCAAGCTAGAAACAGTAAGGATCCCCACCCCTAAACCATATATATTCTTTATGGGACAATAAAACATATCTAATGAACTATTTGGGGAGTCCATGGTGGTCAGTCCCACCCCCTTCTGTTTGCAAACTTGTAAACAGTCAAGATTCCCACCCCTTAACCATATATATTCCTGTAGGGGACAATAAAACAAATCTAATGAACTATTTGGGGAGTCCCTTGGGGTCACCCCCACCCCCTTCTGTTTGCAAACTAGTAAACAGTCGAGATTCCCACCCCTAAACCATATATATTTTTGTATGGGTCAATAAAACATATATAATTAACTAGTTGGGGAGTCCTTGGGGGTCACCCCCACCCGCTTCTGTTTGCAAACTTGTAAACGGTCGAGATCCCCACACCTAAACCATATATATTCTTGTATGGGACAATAAAACAAATCGAATGAACTATTTGGGGAGTCCATTGGGGTCACCCCCACCCCCTTCTGTTTGCAAGCTAGAAACAGTCAGGATCCCCACCCATAAACCATATATATTATTGTATGGGACAATAAAACAAATCTAATGAAATAAAAAATGAAAATGTTCTTTTAAAATATTGGGAATTTTATTTTATTTGTTGGCAAACATGCTTTGTACAAACATGTTTAGTTTGGTTGACAAACGTGCTTAGTTTGTTTTGAGTCTAACCATGAAGAAATTTAGGCGGCACTTGTGCATATATATCACTTTACTAGACTAAACCAATTTGTACTGGACCTTGATCAATGTCAGGCAACCATGGGAAATAGGAATTTTGGGAGCTTTGTTTGGGAGACTTCGTAACAGCATCCTGTTACAATTATTTCTTGTTTTCAGTATGCATCACTTCCATTAGGCAAAATTATCTAAAAAATGGTTCTTGGTTGTCGGGAATTTTATGCCCCACCTACGATAGTAGAGGGGCATTATGTTTTCTGGTCTATGCCTCCGTTCGTCTGTCCGGTTAAAGTTTTTGGTCAAGGTAGTTTTTGATGAAGCTGAAGTCCAATCAACTTGAAACTTAATACACATGTTCCCCATGATATGATCTTTTTAATTTTAATTCCAAATTATAGTTTTGACCCCAATTTCATGGTCCACTGAACATAGAAAATGATAGTTCAAAGTTCAGGTTAAAGTTTTTGGTCAAGGTAGTTTTTGATGAAGTTAAAGTTACATCAACTTGAAACTTAGTACACATGTTCCCTATGATATGATCTTTCTAATTTTAATTCCAAATTAAAGTTTTGACCCCAATTTCACGGTCCACTGAACATAGAAAATGATAGTGGGAGTGGGGCATCCGTGCACTATGGACACATTCTTGTTAAAATTGCCTTCCTATTCTCCATCTTAAATTTTAATGGAATAGCCCTTGGCACATTGTCATTTTTACTTGCATATCAGATATGTATTTTTATGAATGATGAAATACTGTTAATTCAGAAATGAATGCATGCATTTATTATTGTAAATCACTAATTACTGGTTAAGTATAAATGCATTTGCAAACTTTTTTTACTGAAAATCTCTTCTGAAATTATGAATAAGAGTCTTTATTGTTGCAAACCTGATACTGTTGATTTTTTTTATTGATAAAACATTGTAATAATGTAAATAATAAAAATACATAAAATATATTTTGATTCAGAATTTTCAGTTACCTAATAAACTGTACTAAATTAATGCTAAGGTTATAGCTCCCTCACGTTAAAATTCTTTTATATTGGATGTAATGTTAATGGTCAACATTTTTTATTTTTACAAAATTTAACTATTAGTCGTCTCAATTATTTTTGTCTAGAGCATATTGGATAAATGTTATTATAGAAAAATTGTATCTCGCTCACTGAATAGTGTTTGGTGGTTTTGTCTAGTCTGAATGCGTTTTTGATGGATTTTTTTTATATAGATATATTAAAAGATATGTATTGATAGATAAATGAACATGTGATAGAATCTAAACTAAGCATGTGATAAATTCAGATTTTTATTTTCTTAACTCGATATAAATTATATATAATTTATTCCTTTAATTATGTATTGATTCTGAAAACAATGGTATTTTATTCAAATTTAATGAAGTTTATATAGGTATTCATAGGTATTCCAAATGAGTAAAACAAATTGATAATGATTTTTATTACTGTTATATTTGACTCCCTAATTTACCTAGCATATTCCATGGCATAAAAAAGACAAAACATATCAGAAGTCACCAAAGGCAACATTTTTTGTTATTAAGTTTTAGAAGTCAAAATTTGAAACTGTTCTTGTTATTCCATTTCAGGAGTCATATAATATGGAATTGTATTTGGTATTCTTTTTTAGAAGTCAAAAATGGCAAATGTTTTTTGTTATTTTGTTTTAGTATTCAAGAACTAAAGGTAGTTGTTTTTGTTATTCCATTTCAAAAATCAATAATGGCAATTGTTTTTGTTATTCCATTTCAAAAGTCAATAATGACAATTGTTATTGTTATTCCATTTCAAAAGTCAATAATGGCTATTGTTTTTGTTATTCCATTTCAAAAGTCAATAATGACAATTGTTATTGTTATTCTGTTTCAAAAGTCAATAATGGCATTTGTTATTCCTTTTCACATACATAAAAGATTTTTATTTTGATATTAAGAAACTAATGATATTGATGGCTTTTAAAACCAGAATTCTCAGAACATTGTTATATCTTTTTGCAAAAACAAAAGAACCCAATCAAGTAATCTCTTTTTTTCAGGTATGGCAAAACTCCAATCAAAAAGTTGTTTTCTACATGATTTATTTCTTCTATAAATATTATGGAAACCAAAAAAAATAGTATATTTTTCTGAATAAATGCTATATATCTTAATATTCTTTTAGACAAAAGAAATTCATATTTTGATTTACAGTTAAATGTATGTGGGACAGTGAGAATACTGGAACATAGATTTTTCAGATAAATAATACCTTGTTGAGATTGTTACTGATAAAAGATCTTTTTAAGCATTTTTGAATGATAAGTGGTTGTATTCTTCTCATGTTATCAAAAATTTGTATTTTTCATTATCATATATTGCTCATAATAAACAAAGTTTAAAAAAAAACCTGTTTCTTGTTTGATATATAAAAAAAAGGGAGGCAAACTTGTACAGGCAGAAACCCGGTTGAAACAGAACAAAAGAATCAAAGCTCTTTGTTAGAGAAGGCGATAAATGCTTACTGTAATGTTTACTATAGTAACAAAAAAAATAAAAGTTAATAGAAACAAATAAAATGACAATTTTCTTCTCAATTACGAAGTGTTCTATTTTAAAAACATCATTTGCATAAGATTTCAATTTATCTATTACATAGTTAAGCAGAACAATTAGATATCAAGTCGACAACATGGGTATCTATCAAGTTGGATGTAGAAAATGCATAACCTCCGATATTTTTGAAAAAACTACCATGGGCGGAGAACATATTAATCTATAAGTTCAGTAATTTTCGTGTCTGCCCTTCCATTAAGTGACTCAAGAAAAAATTCTAAAAAATGGGTATCCAAAAGAGAAAATCCAGTGCATCTTTTTGTGTTAGGGGGTGTTTGAGTTGAATAATTTGTCTTAAAAACCTACAAAGCAAGAATATTTGATACATCATCTCGCTTCAGATTCTATCATTTTTATACGACCGCAAAAATTTTAATTTATGGTCGTATTGCTATCATGTTGGTGTCGTCGTCCGAATACTTTTAGTTTTCGCACTCTAACTTTAGTAAAAGTGAATAGAAATCAATGAAATTTTAACACAAGGTTTATGAACACAAAAGAAAGGTTGGGATTGATTTTGGGAATTTTGGTCCCAACATTTTAGGAATAAGAGGCCAAAAAGGGCCCAAATAAGCATTTTCTTGGTTTTCGCACTATAACTTTAGTTTAAGTGAATAGAAATCTATGAAATTTTGACACAAGGTTTATGACCACAAAAGGAAGGTTGGTATTGATTTTGGGAGTTTTGGTCCCAACAGTTTAGGAATTAAGGGCCAAAAAAGGGCCCAAATAAGCATTATTCTTGGTTTTCGCACAATAACTTCAGTATAAGTAAATAGAAATCAATGAAATTTTAACACAAGGTTTATGACCACAAAAGGAAGGTTGGGATTGATTTTTGGAGTTGAGGTCACAACAGTTTATGAATTAAGGGCCAAAAAGGGGCCCAAATAAGCATTATTTTTGGTTTTTGCACCATAACTTTAGTATAAGTAAATAGAAATCTATTAAATTTAAACACAAGGTTTATGACCATAAAAGGAAGGTTGGGTTTGATTTTGGGAGTTTTGGTCCCAACAGTTTAGGAATAAGGGGCCCAAAGGGTCCAAAATTGAACTTTGTGTGATTTCATCAAAAATTGAATAATTGGGGTTCTTTGATATGCTGAATCTAACTATGTATGTAGATTCATAATTTTTGGTCCCGTTTTCAAATTGGTCTACATTAAGGTCCAAAGGGTCCAAAATTAAACTTAGTTTGATTTTAGCAAAAATTGAATCCTTTGGGTTCTTTGATATGCTGAATTTAAAAATGTACTTAGATTTTTAATTATTGGCCTAGTTTTCAAGTTGGTCCAAATGGGGGTCCAAAATTAAACTTTGTTTGATTTCATCAAAAATTGAATAAATGGGTTCTTTGATATGCCAAATCTAACTGTGTATGTAGATTCTTAATTTTTGGTCCAGTTTTCAAATTGGTCTACATTAAGGTCCAAAGGGTCCAAAATTAAACTAAGTTTGATTTTAACAAAAATTAAATTCTTTGGCTTATTTGATATGCTTTATCTAAATATGTACTTTGATTTTTGATTATGGGCCCAGTTTTCAAGTTGGTCCAAATCAGGATTCCATATCAAGTATTGTGCAATAGCAAGAAATATCTAATTGCACAATATTGTGCAATAGCAATTAATTTTCAATTGGAGTTATCTTTCTTTGTATAGAAAAGTAGTTGATAATATATGTTGGAAATTTGCCAGACATGACTATGATGTCATTTTCTATTTTTATTTGCCAATAACTTTATGTAAATAACTTCATTGGAAATTTGCCAATATAAAATGTTGCTGATGAAGCTTTTTTTCCTTATCTTATCTAAAATGTTTTTAGATAATGTATGTTGGACATTTGCCAGACATGACTATGATGTCATTTTCTATTTTTATTTGCCAATAACTTTATGTAAATAACTTCATTGGAAATTTGCCAATATAAAATGTTGCTGATGAAGTTTTTTTTATTGTTTTATACAATAAACAATGTATATTCACTTTTACTACCAACCAATCTTTACCATTCAGTGATAACAAGCACTTTATTTTACATTTTAATATTTTATGATGTATTTAAAAGAGTAGTTGCAAACTCCATTAGAAATTTGAATTGATATCAGTTTTGGAAAAAGGGAAACAGGGATGTGAAAAAAAAAGGGGGGGGGTAAATTTTTCTCATTTCAGATTTCATAAATAAAAAGAAAATTTCTTCAAACATTTTTTTGAGAGGATTAATATTCAACAGCATAGTGAATTGCTCAAAGGCAAAAAAAACTTTTAAGTTCATTAGACCACATTCATTCTGTGTCAGAAACCTATGCTGTGTCAACTATTTAATTTTAGATTTAAAAAGTTTGAAGAAGAAATCTTTAATTGATTTGTAAAATCTTGACATTTGTTTTGTGTAAAAAAAACCCATGTAATGTCAAAAATTTGATCACAATCCAAATTCAGAGCTGTATCACGCTTGAATGTTTTGTCCATACTTGCCCCAACTGTTCAGGGTTCGACCTCTGCGGTCGTATAAAGCTGCGCCCTGCGGAGCACCTGGTTATATATTAAAGCTACAGGTTGACTTTATAACAAAACAAAATCAAAGTACTAAAAGATGAAATATATGGGTCAAGTCAAATACCTATCAAATGAATCATAAAACCAGAGTAGATGTGTTCGAATAGCTATTTTTTACTATAAGTACTTGATGACAGTCTTTCAAGTTAAATGATGAAAATGCATATCTTCTGAGAAAAAAAAAATTCTGTGTGTGACAACTAAGGTTTATAGTCTTCAACCACTAAAAAAATCTAGTTTGCCCTTCCAGGAAATATTTAATTAGAATTTTTGGAAAGATTGGAACTTGTTCTAAATCTTTCCTTAGGCACCGGCCTCCCTAACAACACGACAGGTTAGCTACTAAATTTATGTATTCACACTGAAATATAGTTCCCTTTAGTTCTCATGTATGTTCACATAATACACATATAAACTGAAAAAATAGGTATATTCAAGGAGGTTTATTTATGGAGCAGTTCATTCAAGAATGTATCTCATTAAGATATGTTGATGTGCAGGCTTTTTTTAATTAGTTTGATTAAGTAATTAAGTATTGATACAATACTAGTATGATTGACAACCGTCATTATCACAGAACAATCTGATACCAGGTGGACCTTTAATTACAATGCCCCACCTCCTAAACTGCCAATCAAATTGACCACATTACCTATCAACCTCAGTCACCACATTACCTATCAACCTCAGTCTTGCATAATTATACAAGACCATTCAATATACATCTAATTCTTAATACACAATTATTTGACCTCATAATTGAATACACAAATGTGTATATTAGAAGTTTGATATATTTTAAGGAGGATTTATCCATTGCCTGTTTCTTTTGATCTATACTACATAAAGTGATTCTATAAATAATGTCTGAAAGATAAATGATTAATTAAGGATTAACAAGATCTTTGAAAAAATATAAAATAAATATGAATATTTAAAAGGTCTTCAAGTAAGGCCTATGCTTTACATGATACATTTCCAATAATCATCTGTAATTAATAAAAAAAATTAGGTTAGTTCACTTAATTTTTTTTATCAGTAATTGGCTTGAAACAGATAGTAAAATTTTAAAACTTTTAAATGTAACAAACCTTTTTTTTAGTTTATTTCCTATCAAACATTTTTTTTTGACAAATATCTATTCACAATTTTAGGCAATTGAATATTTTTAAGAAGTGAATATATATTTTTGCAATAAAAAAAGAATCATTTTCAATGCCCTGTGCTGAAAAATACTTTATAAATAGATCAAAAGGCTTTCTACAACTTTTAATCTTCAATGTCATATAACCTTTATTGCAACTTAGAAAATGCCCCATAACAACTTAATAATATTTAGATTATTTTTATTGACACTTTAAAGTTCTTAGCTTCAAGTTTATCTGTTGGTCTTTTATATGCCTTAAAAGAATGGTAAAATTAACTAGTTGAATTTTTGATTCACAATTTTTTTTAAAACATGTTTAAAACAGGGAACATTATTTGCTGAAGATATAAACTGCAGTTAAATTGAGCTCATTTTATCTTCATACTGGAAAAGCACTTTTCCTTATAAAGACCTACAGTTAATGCAATTGTCAGAAATAGTGCTTTATTAATGTTCTTGTTTGTCCATGCCATACCAATATGAAATTATTCAAACTTATCTTCCAATCTTTCCATGAGTGATTTCCATCACTTTGATTTTAAATGTTTATGAATTTTCAAAAATTCCACCTGACAACCGATTAGACAATAGTTTTAAGTTGAATCAATGCAGACAAGATCATTAACTGATGCTCATTAGCTAGTAGATATATTTGTCTTTTAAAATACAACTGACATATAAGTATCGTAATGGTGCTATGCGGATGAATTTATCGGTTTTCAAAAGCAAAATTGGCAGCGTGCCATCCCTACAATGGCTTCCATTTCTACGATTGTGAAAATGTAAAAATATACTGGCGTAATGGGGAGATAATTTGGACAAAGTAGAATCCTGACTCAGACTGGATAAATTGATGAAGTTCATGTTTGAAATCCTATTGTGTATTAAGTTTATTTGTCCCCTACTGCAACATGGCAGAGAACCATGCGTGTAGCTACGTTTACGTCAAAACGCCCGGGCGTACACTTGAATTTTGGTAAACAAATATTTTAACCTTTGTAAATCAAAAAGAACTGGTGAAAGCATATCAGCCTTGTAAATCTTTCTACAATAGCTTGTAATAATAAAATTTGCTTTAATCAAAAAGTATTCACGGTATTTTATATTTTTTTCAGTTTCTGTCAAAGTCTGAATCTACTGTGAATTCTACTTCCATTAGTTTAAAGCAATCATTATCTGCTTAGATTCGATATGTGGTTTGCATTTTTTGTTGTACCTTCAACATTTATGTCGCGAAAGCGATACATAGCAATCCTAATTTCGTCAGAGGCGTCAACATTTGAATTAGGTTAACAAGCGGGTATACAGTATGGGAATAAAGTTTGTAACACATCAATTAATTTGTCAAATCTGCATCGAATTTGAAGAAACTTTTGCAAAAGCTTTTAAATGATTAATTGTTTTACAAAATTTTGAAAGCAATTTTTTTTTAGTTTCATTTTTTTTTGGGTTATATACTGACAGACGGACATATCTTTTTACAATTAAAAGAGGTCTGGTATATTTTTTTGTACATTATAAATTTGTAAACCTTCATAAATTGACATGAAAATTGGGCAGAAGTTAATTAAAATAAAATGAAATAAAGAAAATGATTGATTCTTTTAAATCTTGCTGTGGACTGAAGAATGGATTCACTTTTTGTGGGAAGCAATACCAGGGGATATCACGAAACCCTTTGCGAATCTTAGCATATATGACAATTTATTATTTCATGTCCATTTCCGAAATTTGCACAAAAAGGGGTTTTGATCGAGTGATTGCTTCACCCAACTGCTCCTTTTCAACATATATATATTGAAAGTAATTGGTTTGGACATTTTCTCTTAAGCCAATGACAATAAGTTTCCAAATCAACACAATGGAAAACATAAAAGATAAACTAATTAGACTCTAAAGTGTGTTGGTATTGATGAATTTTATGACAAATTATATCTCATTCTCGAAACCGCTGGTGATCATCAGAAACCTAGCTGATCTTTGGGCGTACACTTAAAAATGGCCAAGCTACGCCACTGAGAACCTTAGCTTACAGGGCTACCAAGTCTCGCACAATTAGCCTCATACTCAAACATTCACATGCTTTTTTGGCGTTATTTTCGTCTTTGGTCTTTTCAAATTTGACCAAATCTCATGCATTAGCTTCATGAAAAGTTGGCCATACCAGTGTTATGATTTCCAATGAGACCAAGTTTGTCACATGTAGTTAACTTGAAAGCGTTCATTCTTGAAAATATTGTCTGCCATCAAATTATTCTCAGGGGTTGTCAAGGTACCTTGACTGTTTTTAGCCTATTGACACATTAACATCATGTAAATGCTATGTCTCTGAGACAGTATCTCCCAAGCATTTCACCACACAACTTTATTCTGTATAGTATACTCAAGCTATGTAGGTAAAAGTTGCTACTGGAAGTTAAAGACCAATCAAATGTAATTATCATTGAAAGACTAGAATAAATGGTAACCATTATGATGATGATCCTTGGATTTGATAATATCTGTTATATTTGTGAGACTATTGTCTTCACTCAGACTCTATCTTGTAACTGCAACTCTTTTAAACCTAATGTGAGAACCATGTTCTATTTGACAGAATTATATGGTGGCCGGATGCGGCCATTTTGCCTTTTCGCGTTTTCGCGTTTTCTCCTTTCACTTTCACGCGAAATCGAGAAATCGGGAAATCGGGAAATCGAGAAAGCGAAATCGACAAATCGAGAAATCAAGAAATCCGGAAAACGGGAAATTTAGAAAGCGAAAACGCGAAATCGAGAGATCAAGAAAGCAAAAACGCGAGAAAACAATAATGTGTCCACAGTACACAGATGCTCCACTTGCACTATCATTTTCCATGTTCAATAGACCGTGAAATTGGGTAAAAAATCTAATTTGGCATTAAAATTAGAAAGATCATACCATAAGGAACATGTATGGCAAGCCGTTTTGCTATTTATTCTTACTTCAAGATATCTTATATAAAAATTGTTTATAAGATATCTTATAAACTTTAGAAGATATCTTATACACTTTATAAGATATCTTATAAACTTTATAAGATATCTTATAAACTTTAGAAAATATCTTATAGAGTATTTAAGATATCTTATAAATTTTAGGAGATATCTTATATAATATATAAGATATCTCATAAAAATGAAATTATAGGAGATATCTTATATATTATAGGAGATATCTTATATATTATAGGAGATATCTTATATATTATAGGATATATCTTATTTAGTTTATAAGATATCTTCTAAAGTTTATAAGATATCTCCTAAAGTTTATAAGATATCTCCTAAAGTTTATAAGATATCTTATATACAAGTTATTTATAAGATATCTCATATACTTTATAAGATATCTTATAAACTTTAGAAGATATCTTATGACGTATATAAGATATCTTATAAACTATATAAGATATCTTATAAACTTTAGAAGATATCTTATATAGTATATGAGATATCTTATAAAAATGAAATTATATAAGATATCTTATATATTAAAGGAGATATCTTATATATTATATAAGATATCTTATATATTATAGGAGATATCTTGAAATTCGAATAAATAGTAAAACGGCTTGCCATAAACATGTGTACTAAGTTTCAAGTTGATTGGACTTCAACTTCATCAAAAACTACATTGACCCAAAACTTTAACCTGAAACCAACACTTTCATTTTCTATGTTCAGTGGACCATGAAATTGGGATCAAAAGTATAATTTGGCTTAAAAATTAGAAAGATCATATCATAAGGAACATGTGTACTAAGTTTCAAGTTGATTGGACTTCAGCTTCATCAAAAACTACCTTGACCAAAAACTTTAACCTGAAGCGGGACAGACGGACGAACAGACGAACGAACGAACAGACGGATGCACAGACCAGAAAACATAATGCCACTTTACTGTCGTAGGTGGGGCATAAAAAGACCAAAACTCAAAAACTTAACTTTGACCACTGAACCATGAAAATGAGGTCAAGGTCAAATGACACCTACCAGCTAGACATGTACACCTTATAATCATTCCATACACCAAATATAGTATACCTATTGCATATACAGTATAAGAACCAGATGCTCCGCAGGGCGCAGCTTTATACGACCGCAGAGGTCGAACCCTGAACAGTTGGGGCAAGTATGGACACAACATTCAAGCTTGATACAGCTCTGAATTTGGATTGTGATTAAATAGTTTGCACAGCAAAGGTTTCTGACACAAAATGAATGTGGTCTAATGAATTTAAAAAAAAAATTTTTTTGCTTTTGAGCAATACACTATGCTGTTGAAAATAAATCCCCTCAAAAAAAATCTTTGAAGAAAAATTCTTATTAATTTCTGAAATCTGAAATGAGAAAAATTTTACCTCCTACCCCTCTACATTTTTTTCACCTCCCCCAATCCCTCATTCCAAAAATAATTTTAATTCAAATTTCTAATTAAGTTGGCAACAATAACTACTCATTCAAATACATCATAAAGAATTAAAATATAAATAACTTAGTCATGGTTAAAATCAATATTAATTAACAGTAACTTCTAAAAATAAATTCACGGCTTCACATCTCAAGACAAATATCACTTCCATTAACATAATTTATAAGCAGTGTAAGGGAGGTAATCAAGTAATCAAACATATTTATATATGAGTTTTCTTAAATTTTAATTGGAATTGGATTACCTCCCTTACACTGCTTTTAAATTGTCCTTTAACCAGTAAAACCCTTGTTCCCCCCCTTTTTTTTTTGCCCCTAATTGCTTAATGATTTGATCCATTACCCTATATAACCATCCCTTTGTAGTATGGAAACTTGTTGTGTTATTTCAGAGAGATTTTTACACTTAAACACAAGTTATTGACTGAAAACTACAAAAATGCTTATTCGGGCCCCTTTTTTGGACCCTCACTTATTGAAACCCGCCTTGGAGCAAAAACCCCTAAACTCAATTCCAGCCTTTCCTTTGTAGGAAGAAATAATTCCAGCATTTCCTTTGTAGGAAGAAATAATTCCAGCATTTCCTTTGTAGGAAGAAATAATTCCAGCATTTCCTTTGTAAGAAGAAATCTTGAAGTATAATTTCAGAGAGATCCATACACTTAAACACAAGTAATTGTTATACGACCGCAAAATTTGAAAAAAAATTTCGTCGTATATTGCTAACACGTTGGCGTCGTCGTCTGCGTCGTCGTCGTCGTCGTCGTCGTCCAAATACTTTTAGTTTTCGCACTCTAACTTTAGTAAAACTGAATAGAAATCTATGAAATTTTAACACAAGGTTTATGACCACAAAAGGAAGGTTGGGATTGATTTTGGGAGTTTTGGTCCCAACATTTTAGGAATTAGGGGCCAAAAAGGGCCCAAATAAGCATTTTTTTGGTTTTCGCACTATAACTTTAGTTTAAGTTAATAGAAATCTATGAAATTTTGACGCAAGGTTTATGACCACAAAAGAAAGGTTGGGATTGATTTTGGGAGTTTTGGTTCCAACAGTTTAGGAATTAGGGGCCAAAAAAGGGCCCAAATAAGCATTATTCTTGGTTTTCGCACAATAACTTTAGTTTCAGTAAATAGAAATCAATGAAATTTAAACACAATGTGTATGACCACAAAATGAAGGTTGGTAGTGATTTTGGGAGTTTAGGTCCCAACAGTTTAGGAATTAGGGGCCAAAAAGGGACCCAAATAAGCATTTTTCTTGGTTTTCGCACCATAACTTTAGTATAAGTAAATAGAAATCTATGAAATTTAAACACAAGGTTTATGACCATAAAAGGAAGGTTGGTATTGATTTTGGGAGTTTTGGTCCCAACAGTTTAGGAATAAAGGGCCCAAAGGGTCCAAAATTAAACTTTGTTTGATTTCATCTAAAATTGAATAATTGGGGTTCTTTTGATATGCCGAATCTAACTGTGTATGTAGATTCTTAATTTTTGGTCCCAATTTCAAATTGGTCTACATTAAGGTCCAAAGGGTCCAAAATTAAACTTAGTTTGATTTTAACAAAAATTAAATTCTTGGGCTTATTTGATATGCTGAATCTAAAAATGTACTTAGATTTTTTATTATTGGCCCAGTTTTCAAGTTGGTCCAAATCAGGGTCCAAAATTAAACTTTGTTTGATTTCATCAAAAATTGAATAATTGGGGTTCATTGATATGCCAAATCTAACTGTGTATGTAGATTCTTAATTTTTGGTCCCGTTTTAAAATTGGTCTACATTAAAGTCAAAAGGGTCCAAAATTAAACTAAGTTTGATTTTAACAAAAATTGAATTCTTGGGCCTCTTTGGTATGCTGAATCTTAACATGTACTTAGATTTTTGATTATGGGCCCAGTTTTCAAGTTGGTCCAAATTAGGATCCAAAATTATTATATTAAGTATTGTGCAATAGCAAGAAATTTTCAATTGCACAGTATTCAGCAATAGCAAGAAATCTTTAATTGCACAGTATTGTGCAATAGCAAGAAATCTTCAATTGCACAGTATTGTGCAATAGCAAATATTTCCAATTGCACAGTATTGCACAATAGCAAGAAATATCTAATTGCACAATATTGTGCAATAGCAAGAAATTCAAATTGGATTTCAATTGGAGTTATCTTTCTTTGTCCAGAATAGTAGTTGAATCAACTTAAATCATTGTTTTATACAATATACAATGTATATTCACTTTTACTACCAACTGATAGATTAAAACAATCTTTATCATTCAGTAATAACAAGCACTTTTTTTTACATTTTAATATTTTATGATGTAGTTATTGTTGCAAACTTCATTAGAAATTTGAATTGAGATCGGTTTTGAAATAAGGGAAAGGGGGATGTGAAAAAAAAATTGGGGGTTCAATTTTTTTCATTTCAGATTTCAGAAATAAAAAGAAAATTTCTTCAAACATTTTTTTGAGAGGATTAATATTCAACAGCATAGTGAATTGTGTCAGAAACCTATGCTGTGTCAACTATTTAATCACAATCCAAATTTAGAGCTGAATCCAGCTTGAATGTTGTGTCCATACTTGCCCCAACCGTTCAGGGTTCAACCTCTGCGGTCGTATAAAGCTGCGTGCTGCGGAGCATCTGGTTTTACATGTTGTGCCGTATCTCAAAAACAATTTATGATTATTGCTTAAAACTTTACACACTTCTTTGTTATATTAATCTAAAGATCTGTATACTTTTTGGTGATGATTCAAAACTTTATTTTGGAGTTATTGAGTATTTTGTTAAACAGGGGAGGTTTTTTTTACATGTCACGCCGTATCTCAAAAATAATTTATGATTATTGCTTAAAACTTTACACACTTCTTTGTTATATTAATCTAAAGATCTGTATACTTTTTGGTTTTGATTCAAAATTTTATTTTAGTGATATTTAGTTTTTTGTAAAAAAAAACAGGGTTGGGGGTTTCACATGTCCCGCCGTGTCTCAAAAACAATATATGGTTATTGCTTAAAACTTTCTCAGAAACTATTTATGATTATTGCATAAAACTTCCACACAAGACGTCGGGCGTATCATGCGCTCATGGCGCAGCTGTTTATTTTAAATGACCTAATTGACTATACCTATGAGGATCTGACACTGTCAGTAACAAGATTACTATAGACTTAAATATAATAATACTGACCAATCAATAAACCTCATATATATAAAGACTGTCATATTCATTCATCAGGATCTTTTATTAAAATAATTTGCAAAATGAGTTATCTTCCCTGAATTTGTGTATTTTTATAATTTATAAATGAATGCAATTGTATATTTTTATAAATGAAAGGTGTATGTTATAGAATTGAAGAACATATTTTAACATCTATTTTGGACAGTTTGATATGTTCCAGAAAAAGATTACACTGCTTTTGTAAATGGCTTTATAAAATTTAACCAGCCTGTGAGTTTGTGTACCAATAGATCTTAAATTCTCAAAACCATTAATTTGGTCATATGCCGACCGTGCGAGGGCTGTATAGCCAGTCAAGGTCGTTAAACACTTCCATTTGTTGTATTTGGTCATAATAAGCGGGCTAGTTAACCTTTTGGTTTTTCTAGACAAATGTTTGGCCTGTCTCCAATAGACGGTAGATTAACATTGAGATTACCAATAAATCCCTAAATTACCTATGAGGAAGTTTGTCAATTTCATTAGCAACGCTAGTGCCTTCTTAGTTTCTAGCCATAATTTTCCATCTCTAGCCAGTAGCATCATATGAAAAATTATCACAAAAAAAAATCAAAGGAAAAATGCACAAAATAGCGATAATAAAATGAGATGGAGCTAAACAAAATTGAATTTGTTATGTAATTAAATTATTTACATTAAAACTACTTGTTTAGACATATAGTATTTGTGTTATTGATAGTTACCTAACTTGTAAATTGTTACAAAAAAGTATTAAGAAGTGCACACCAAAGTGCTCCTAAGTAGGGAGTTTTATAAATATATTAATCTTAATATCTGTATACTTTTTGGTGATGATTCAAAATTTCATTTTTGAGTTATTGAGTATTTTGTAAAAAAGGGGGAGGGTTTTTTACATGTCGCGCCGTATCTCAAAAACGATTTATGATAATGGCTTAAAACTTTACACACTTCTTTGTTATATTAATCTAAAGATCTGTATACTTTTTGGTGATGATTCAAAATTTCATTTTGAGTTATTGAGTATTTTGTAAAAAAGGGGGAGGGGTTTTTTACATGTCGTTCCGTATCTCAAAAACGATTTATGATTATTGCTTAAAACTTTACACACTTCTTTGTTATATTAATCTGAAGATCTGTATACTTTTTAGTGATGACTCAAAATTTTATTTTTGAGTTATTGAGTATTTTGTAAAAAATGGGGAGGGTTTTTTTTACATGTCGCGCCGTATCTCAAAAACAATTTATGATTATTGCTTGAAACTGTACACACTTCATTGTTATATTAATATAAAGATCTGTATACTTTTTGGTTTGATTCAAAATTTTATTTTAGTGATATTTGTAAAAAAAAAAACAGGGTGGGGGTGGGGGGTTTCACATGTCCCGCCGTGTCTCAAAAGCAATAAATGGTAATTGCTTAAAACTTTCTCAGAAACTATTTATGATTATTGCATAAAACTTCCACACAAGACGTCGGGCGTATCATGCGCTCATGGCGCAGCTGTTTATTCTACTTTCAAGACAATAACTTATGTGTAATTGTATGGATCTCTCTGAATTTGTACCACAATGTACCATATAACAAAGGGGAGGCTGGGATTAAGTTTTGGGTTAATTGCCCAAAATCGGGGTCCAAAATTAAACTTTGTTTGATTTAAACAAAAATTGAATCCTTAGGGTTCTTTGATATGCTGAATCTAAATATGTATTAAGATTTTTGCTTATGGGGCCAGTTTTCATGTTGGTCCAAATCGGGGTCCAAAATTAAACTTTGTTTGATATAAAAAAAAATTGAATCCTTGGGGTTCTTTGATATGCTGAATCTAAACATGTATTTAGATTTTAATACGACCGCAAAAATTTTAATTTTTCGTCGTATATTGCTATCACGTTGGCGTCGTCGTCTGCGTCGTCGTCCAAATACTTTTAGTTTTCGCACTCTTACTTTAGTAAAAGTGAATAGAAATCTATGAAATTTTAACACAAGGTTTATGACCACAAAAGGAAGGTTGGGATTGATTTTGGGAGTTTTTATCCCAACATTTTAGGAATTAGGGGCCAAAAAGGGCCCAAAGAAGCATTTTCTTGGTTTTCGCACAATAACTTAAGTTTAAGTAAATAGAAATCTATGAAATTTTGACACAAGGTTTATGACCACAAAAGGAAGGTTGGGATTGATTTTTGGAGTTTTGGTTCTAACAGTTTAGGAATTAGGGGCCAAAAAAGGGCCCAAATAAGCATTATTCTTGGTTTTTCGCACAATAACTTAAGTTTAAGTAAATAGAAATCTATGAAATTTAAACACAAGGTTTATGACCACAAAAGGAAGGTTGGTATTGATTTGGGGAGTTGAGATCCCAACAGTTTAGGAATTTGGGGCCAAAAAGGGGCCCAAATAAGCATTTTTCTTGGTTTTCACATTATAACTTTAGTATAAGTGAATAGAAATCTATGAAATTTTAACACAAGGTTTATGACCATAAAAGGAAGGTTGGTATTGATTTTGGGAGTTTTGGTCCCAACAGTTTAGGAATTTGGGGCCCAAAGGGTCCAAAATTAAACTTTGTTTGATTTCATCAAAAATTGAATAATTGGGGTTCTTTGATATGCCGAATCTAACTGTGTATGTAGATTCTTAATTTTTGGTCCCGTTTTCAAATTGGTTTACATTAAGGTCCAAAGGGTCCAAACTTAAACTTTGTTTGATTTTGACAAAAATTGAATCCTTGGGGTTCTTTGATATGCTGAATCTAAAAATGTACTTAGATTTTTAATTATTGGCCCAGTTTTCAAGTTGGTCCAAATCGGGGTCCAAAATTAAACTTTGTTTGATTTCATCAAAAATTGAATAAATGGGGTTCTTTGATATGCCAAATCTAACTGTGTATGTAGATTCTTTATTTTTGGTCCAGTTTTCAAATTGGTCTACATTAAGGTCCAAAGGGTCCAAAATCATAATGTGACATAAACCTATGTTGTGTCAACTATTTAATCACAATCCACATTTATAGCTGTATCAAACTTAAAAGTTGTGTCCATACTTGTCCCATCTGTTCAGGGTTTTACATCTGCGGTCGTATAATGCTGCACCCTGCGAAGCAACTGGTTGATTATAGGCCCAGTTTTCAAGTTGGTCCAAATCGGGGTCCAAAATTAAACTTTGTTTGATTTCAACAAAAATTGAATGTATGGGGTTCTTTGATATATGCTGAATCTAACCATGTATTTAGATTTTTTAATATTTTGGCCTGGTTATCAAATTGGTCCACATTGATTTCATCAAAAATTGAATTCTTGGGGTTCTATGATATGCTGAATCTAACCATGTATTTAGATTTTGGATATTGAACCATAATAGGCCAATTTATAAATTTTAAGTTTTTAAGTTTAAGTTCTTAGACCACATTCATTCTGTGTCAGAAACCTATGTTGTGTCAACTATTTAATCACAATCCAAATTCAGAGCTGTATCAAGCTTGAATGTTGTGTCCATACTTGCCCCAACTGTTCAGGTTTGAAATCTGTGGTCGTATAAAGCTGCGCCCTGTGGAGCATCTGGTTTAAACCTAATTGGATAAGCTTTCGATTAGATGTAATTCCAATCCTGTTTTCTCCAATCAGAAAGTCTGAGTACCATCTTTGGGTAAAAGTACTTGCCAGTAAAATGTAAACAAATAATTGCGCTCTTGTTACCATTTAAGTTTTCCTCAACCAAATGTTAGGAACAAAGTACAATTTTTGAAAAGTGCCGTGTTTGACCCATTTGTTTGTTAAAAAATTGAATAACAATATCTTAGGCAAATATTACCAAAAAAAAGTTTTGTATTTTTTTAAAATAAAGTTATTATTAAAGTTTATTCAGCTTTGACTGTTCTTGATTTATGATCCTTCATAACTTTTTATGCAAGCAGGGGCATCATCTGTGTTCCATGGACACATTCCTCATTTATTTTATGGCCCATTTATGGGCATTATGTTTTCTGGTCTGTGCATTTGTTCGTTTGTCCCTGCCTCCGTCTGTCCTGCTTCAGGTTAAAGTTTTTGGTCGATGTAGTTTTTGATGAAGTTCAACTCCAATCAACTTGAAACTTAGTACACATGTTCTGTATGATATGATCTTTGTAATTTTAGTGCCAAATTAGAGTTTTTACCCCATTTTCACGGTCCACTGAACATAGAAAATGATAGTGCGGATGGGGCATCCATTTACTTGGGACACATTCTTGTTTTTATTTGCTTTTTTTTAAAACATGTTAAAAGAAACTTGATTATGTTTATGAAATAATAAATTTAACTTATTATACCCCTGCTTTCAAAAAAAGGGGGTATACTGTTTTACCTCTGTCTGTCAGTCCGTCCCATGAATATTTTTCGTCGCATTTTTCTCAGGAACTACAATACAAGGATTTCTGAAATTTGGTTTCAGGGTTTTTCTAAGTCATTAAGTTTTCATCACAGAATGTTTAGGACAGATTTTACTTACAAGCATCATATGTTCAAGCGTCATGTTATCCATTGAGATCCTGCTCTAATTTTCATTTTAGAAATATTTTTTATGAAAATTAGGATTTAAAATGCATTTATCTATTGACCTTGAAATGAAGTTTTTCTTGTATGCACATTTATATAAGAAGAAAAAAATGTATAAAAAATAAAAATAAAAATATTATATGTACATATATCAGTGGCGTAGCTTGGCCATTTTTAAGTGTACGCCCAAAGATCAGCTAGGTTTCTGATGATCACCAGCGGTTTCGAGAATGAGATATAATTTGTCATAAAATTCATCAATACCAACACACTTTAGAGTCTAATTAGTTTATCTTTTATGTTTTCCATTGTGTTGATTTGGAAACTTATTGTCATTGGCTTAAGAGAAAATGTCCAAACCAATTACTTTCAATATATATATGTTGAAAAGGAGCAGTTGGGTGAAGCAATCACTCGATCAAAACCCCTTTTTGTGCAAATTTCGGAAATGGACATGAAATAATAAATTGTCATATATGCTAAGATTCGCAAAGGGTTTCGTGATATCCCCTGGTATTGCTTCCCACAAAAAGTGAATCCATTCTTCAGTCCACAGCAAGATTTAAAAGAATCAATCATTTTCTTTATTTCATTTTATTTTAATTAACTTCTGCCCAATTTTCATGTCAATTTATGAAGGTTTACAAATTTATAATGTACAAAAAAATATACCAGACCTCTTTTAATTGTAAAAAGATATGTCCGTCTGTCAGTATATAACCCAAAAAAAAATGAAACTAAAAAAAAATTGCTTTCAAAATTTTGTAAAACAATTAATCATTTAAAAGCTTTTGCAAAAGTTTCTTCAAATTCGATGCAGATTTGACAAATTAATTGATGTGTTACAAACTTTATTCCCATACTGTATACCCGCTTGTTAACCTAATTCAAATGTTGACGCCTCTGACGAAATTAGGATTGCTATGTATCGCTTTCGCGACATAAATGTTGAAGGTACAACAAAAAATGCAAACCACATATCGAATCTAAGCAGATAATGATTGCTTTAAACTAATGGAAGTAGAATTCACAGTAGATTCAGACTTTGACAGAAACTGAAAAAAATATAAAATACCGTGAATACTTTTTGATTAAAGCAAATTTTATTATTACAAGCTATTGTAGAAAGATTTACAAGGCTGATATGCTTTCACCAGTTCTTTTTGATTTACAAAGGTTAAAATATTTGTTTACCAAAATTCAAGTGTACGCCCGGGCGTTTTGACGTAAACGTAGCTACACGCATGTATATATATATATATATATATAAGGTCTGAAAACTTCAATGGCCTATCACCAGTATAGCACTGTAAGCATGTGCTTACAAATGATTTTTAAAAGATTTTTTTTTTCAATAAAAAATTCACTATAATCTTTTAGCTTCTGTATGCCTGCTGCTATCCAGACCACCTGCTTATCAATTTATTTTCCAGTGGCGTAACTTATTTCATGTACTATAAGAAGTTGAAAATAAAAAAAGGCATACTGTGAATTTATTATTATTCATTGGATACCAATATTTGTGGATTACGTGGGTACATGTGAACCAGGAAATTAAATGTTTCTGACAAATTTTCTATAGGCTTGTATGCAGACTTTGGCAAAACCACGAAAATAAATATACATGAACAGGCAAGTTATCCTTAATCCATGGAAACTGGTACCCACAAAAATAAATGAATCCACAGTACATGAGAAAAATTGGCTAATATTATAAATTTAGATTTTATATCATGTGGTAGAAAAAAAGGTTTTAGTGAAAACATCATCTTCATTGTAAATATACATTATTCATTATTCAACAGTTTTCAAACTTTGTGGAAAGTTTGAAAATACAACGAACTGTAAATGTTCACTGCAGTAGAGTGAACTATTAGTAATTAAAATCAAGATAATACTCTTCCTAGGTACTAGCATTCTATTTGAGGCTTCGTAAAGGATATCAAATTTTAGTGCTGTTACCATTTACATGGCCTTTGAAATTATAAAATCCTAACACATGGAACCTTTGAGGTTTCAAAGTGGAAATTGGTAATCATAGGCGGATCCAGGGGGGCCTGGGGGGCCCGGCCCCCCCCCCCCCTTTTGTGGGAAAAATTTGGTTGATTATATAGGGAATCACTGAAGCATGACTGGAGCGCCCCCCCCCCTTTAGGTCAGTCAGCGGGCCCCCCTTACGAAAAGTTCTGGATCCGTCACTGGTAATAACTGATATAGTCCTAACTATTTCTACTCCTAATAAAAGCCACTAGCATTTTTGGTCTTTATGTTTTCCATATTCTTTTTGTTTCATAAAAAATAAAGTAATATGTAGCTTTAATAAAACCAAACCAAAGCTGATTGTTATTTTTATTTTTTAAGGTCATACAATTATAAGCTTCTCATGCAAAATTAAAAAAAAAATTGAGACTTTTTCTCACAACAAATTTCCAACCATAATTTCCTGGCATAAATTCTTCAAAAATATCATGTCCAATGTTTTATAACTACTGCTGATTTACATTAGACATCAAATGGGTTTGGTTTTTTTTTAGTTGTTGTTGCCAAAATATTGCTATGATGATTTTAATAATCAGATAAAATAATAACTATTTTAGCAAAAGATTACAAATTCTTCTGATGTGCTTAATGACAGCCCAGTCACAATATTGTAACCTCATTACTGTTTCACAATGTCCCAGCTTTAAATAATTCAAACTCAACTGTAATCAGAGGAACCTTTTATTACATGGTCACAGTAAATCGTGGAATGAGTAATGAATGAATTCATTATGGAACCTATATTTGGTACTAGTATAGCTTTAAGCTTTTATTCATTTTATACAATTATGCACATTCTGCTTTTTTTTTTAAAACTTTTTCATGTAATGTTCAAATGAGAATGGATTTCTGTGTTCATTTAGGTTCATTTGATATTTTTACTTTGCATTTATATTAATACAAATGAATTTTTTTTTAGAATCATCATTCAATATTATATTTTGTGTATATCCATTATATTACTGTAAATTCAGAAATTATTGCAAGGTTTATATAAGTGTGTTGGTTTAGTATCGCAATAATTAGAACTCGCTGGTATATGTGTCTGCATGCTTATTTCCTGAAATCGCAATTATTAATCTTGCATTGTCAATTCTTCATAAATCGCTATATTAAATTCACGCAATCATTTCTGAATTTACAAGAATTGTTCGTCGAGAAATAAAATTTTATTTCCTGTGCCTTTTTTTATCTTATTTGTTCTAGAAGTATCTTATAAAGAGTAGTAAACTTTCTACATTTTGAACTTCTTCTAGAGAACCACTGAATTGAATGAAACCAAACATAGCATGAATGTTCCTTATGAGATGCTGACCAAGTGTTGTTACTTTGTAGCCGATCCATCATCCAAGATGGATGTCAGTGGGGGACTTAGTTTAACATAGGACCCTAGGGGAAATACATACAAATGTCTTCTTTTAGAGAACCACAGAATGGAATGAAACCAAACATGGCATGAATGTTCCTTATGAGTTGCTGACCAAGTGTTGTTACTTTGTAGCTGATCCATCATCCAAGATGGCCGCCAGCGGGGGACTTAGTTTAACATAGGACCCTATGGGAAATACATACAAAAGACTTCTTTTAGAGAACCACTGAATGGAATGAAACCAAACATTGCATGAATGTTCCTAATGAGATGCTGACCAAGTGTTGTTACTTTGTCGCCAATCCAACATCCAAGATGGCCCCCAGTGGGGGGGCTTAGTTTAACATAGGACCCTATAGGAAATACATACAAATTTCTAATGAGGTGCTGGCCAAGTGTTGTTACTTTGTGAGCCAAATTTTATCTTTTTTTATATGATTTAAAAAACCCAGGTAGAGTCAGGTGAGCGTTACAGGCTCTTGAGAGCCTCTAGTTTAATATTATTTCAAAATCCCAAGTATAAAATCAGGTGAGCGACACAGGCTCTTGAGAGCCTCTAATTGTTTTTGCTAAATAACATAGAATAATTGTGAAATGCAATAATGTAACGGTTCCTGACTTGGAGCATGTATATTTTATAGTTCAAGTGTCCGGGTTTGACATTTTTTATGCCAAATTCTCTCCATTAATTGTCAATGGTATATTAAAATGATTGGATGGATCTAAAAAGCAGCAAACCAATAAAGAGAAATTCTATATTCTAGGGTATAAGACGTAACTGAACATTTCAATAGTCCTAGGCCAGGATTTTATGAACAGAAGGGGAAATTGCAGCCAGTGGGGAAGCTCAGAAGCTCCTTGATTTCAACAATTTAGAATCAAATCATGAAGCAGCCAGACTGATAATTTTCTCTATTTTACATTAACTTCTGGTTTCGTTGAACAACACACATAGTTTTGGTTGTTTAAAAAAAGGTGTCCAAGACACCTTGAGATGATTTTACGGTCTTTTGACGCTTTTTTTTTTACGTCAACATCTTTGACGATTTCACTATATCACGTCAACAAGAATGGATACTCATCGAAGAGTCAAATACAGCGGAGAAACAAAATTTTACTGATCACCCATCAGATGGAGCAATCAGTATAAAAAGAATCAGAGTATGTGTTTAATAATGAATATGATAAATTGCCATATTCAATACAATATTAGCAGATTACGATAGTTTTCATACAACAGCAAAAAATTTTGCGGTTGTATATTTGTATCACGTTGTCGTCGTCAGTGTCTTCCAAAGATGGATGGTTTCCGGATAATAACTTAAGTATAAGTAAATAAAAATCAATAAAATTTTAACACAATGTTTATAACCACAAAAGGAAGGTTGGGATTGATTTTGGGGGTTATCATCATCGGTTATGGTAGCACTCCACAGTTAGGTGTGTAGTTTCGCATTTTGGCCCCTGTGGATTTTCAAATATGAGAGCTAGTGTGCAATAAAATTCATTTTTGGATAGCTGAGTATTAAAATAGCCTTTGTATTGGGTTTATATGAACATCAAGATTATGTAATGTATGTAATATAGGCTGTTTTCTGTATGACAGTCCGTATTTGCATGTCCATACCATGCATTGGTCCGGCAATTATTGTAATTTTTTTTCCAAACTTTTATCGCACAAACTTTGTGATTGGATTTTACGAAAAAATGAGGCGAAAGACACCCATTTTTTATTTGATCATTAGGAAGATTTATGAAAACAGTTTCTAAAAAGGTATCACTCAAAGGCATTGAAATTCTAGTTTGATCCAAATTTTGGGGGGATATGTGACATGTCCACCCCCCTTTTTGCAATATTTTATGGTAAATAAATGCAGAATGTTGCCATGGATACACATAAAAGGAATTAATTTTCACTCTTTTAACTTTGAAAATCAAATCTATGGAATATACTGATTACATACATATGCACATGTACAACACAAACAGTTAGGTTAATGTATTAGAAATCCAGGAATAGGAGATGATAAAACATTTTGTGGCTCATTTTTAATTTTTTTTCCTAACTGTGGAGTGCTACCTATGGTCCCATTGGTTTAGGAATTAGGGGCCCAAAAGGGGCCCAAAACATACATTTATCTAGTTTCAGGACAATAAGTTGTGTAGAACTATTATAATTACTCTGAAATTGTACCAATGTTCATACCATTAAGTAGAAGGTTGGGATTTATTTTAAGGGTTATGGGGCAAACAGTCTAGGAATAATGGGCCAAAAAGGGGCCAAAAACATGCATTTTTGAAGTTTCGGGATAATAACTTATGTTTAACTGTATGGATCTCTCTGACATTGTACCACAAGGTTCCATATAATGAAGGGAAGGCTTGTTGTCAGTTTGGGATTAATATCCCTGAACAGTTAGTAATAAGGGGCCAAAAAAGGGCCAAAAAGAAGCATTTTTCTAGTTTACAGACAATATCTTGTGTTTAAGTGTATGGATCTCTCTGAAATTATACTACAAGGTTTCTTACTACAAAGAAAAGGCTGGAATTGAGTTTTGGGGTTCTTGCTCCAAGGCGGTTTCAAAAAGTGAGGGGCCAAGATAGGGGCCCAAATAAGCATTTTTGTAGTTTTCAGTCAATAACTTGTGTTTAAGTGTATGAATCTCTGAAATTATACCACAAGTTTCCATACTACAAAGGGATGATTATAGGGGGTAATGGATCAAATAATTAAGCAATTAGGGGCAAAAAAGGGGGGAAACAAGGGTTTTTCTGGTTAAAGGACAATTTAGACAATTTAAAAGCAGTGTAAGGGAGGTAATCCAATTCTAATTAAAATTTAAAGAATACTGTTATATATATGTTTGATTACTTGATTACCTCCCTTACACTGCTTGAAAATTATGTTAAAGGAAGTGATAATTGTCTTGAGATGTGTAGTTGTAAATTTATTTTTAGAAGTTACTGTTAATTAATATTAATTTTAACCATGACTTATTTTATATTTTAAATGAGTATTTATTGTTGCCAACTTATTTAGAAATTTGAATTGAGATTATTTTTGGAATAAGGGATTGGGGGAGGTGAAAAAATGGTGAGGGGTGGGGGTAAATTTTTTCTCATTTCAGATTTTAAAAATTAAAAAGAATTTTTCTTCAAATATTTTTTTTGAAGGAATTTATATTCAACAGCATAGTGTATTGCTCAAAAGCAAAAAAAATAATTTTTAAGTTCATTAGACCACATTCATTCTGTGTCAACTATTTAATCACAATCCAAATATAGAACAGTGTCAAGCTTGAATGTTGTGTCCATACTTGCCCCAACTGTTCAGGGTTTGACCTCTGCGATCGTATAAAGTTGCACCCTGTGGAGCATCTGTTTTTTTTTAATCAAATTTGTTTAGTTGAATCCAATTAGTTGAGAAAAAGTATTTTAAAGTCCAGTCAATAAGAAAGTTGAATAGGCCAGATTGCATTGTGAAAGAGTTATATCCCCTTAACAAAGTACATTTTTTGAATTTTCACTGTTTTATTTAAAGTATATCAAGTATAATTAGTGGGAGAAACAATGGACAAATCTAATATTCAGCTCAATAACCATTGTTCATCGTACAAAACCAACAAAAACTGTCCTCTCACAAGACTTCTTCGTTCAACGAAACATCCTTTTGATAATGTTACTTTCCAAATTATAGAAGTTAACACTGAGTGGGACACCACGGCGAGAAGGAGAAGAGAAAACTTTTGGATACACCAACTCCACACTTTAGAACCTGATGGTCTTAACGAAAAAGACAAAAAAAGATACAGGAAAGATAAAGAATAATTTAAAACAAAGCATCGTCCTTTTTATTCTGTAATATTGGCCAATGGACGTTGCTAACTTCAATTACCAATTATGTATTTTTAAGGTAGCTAAATCCAATACAACATATACATTGAGCTGCAAAATTTTCTTATTTTCAAAGCAGCTAAATGCAATTGATCATAGACATTGAGCTGCAAAATTTTCTTATTTTAAAGGCAGTTAAGTGCAACATAGACGTTGAGCTGCAAAAGTTTCTTATCATCTACATTTCACCTGGATAGATGCACGCTTGATAAAGCTAGTTCTAGAGAAATATTGCGTTTATTTTCATCATTTTGTAAATATTTTAAACATTCTTATATTTACATACTAAATAGTGTGTTAAAATTACATTGTTAGGCAAAGTATAATTAGTATATATATATATATTTTTAAGAATTTTGGAAAGTACAAAATAAGGAGATGAGGTATGATTGCCTATGAGATAACTCCCAAAGTGTTAAATGATGTGGAATTAAGCTACTGTAGGTTACCAAACAGCTTTCAACTATATTGAAAATTCATTGCTGTAGTCTGCTAAAAAAAAGGACCTTTAAAACAATTTAAACTAAAAAATAAACTTTCTTGTTATGACAAACAAGAGTGAAAATGCTGCAATTTCTTGCCTGCTTTACTCATAATGATTTATTTTATGTTTAAGGTCTTTAAGATAAAAGGGTTTACTACAATTATCACAAACCTTAACATTATCAATGTCTGATGAACCCTGCCAGTCAGATATGAACAACTTTAAACAATCATTGGTACACACCAAAAATGTAAAACATAATGTGTATTCAAAGAGACCTAACCAAGAAAACCTATTAACATTGACATATGAACCATGAAAATGAGTTCATTGTCAGATAATACCTGACTGACAGACAAGTACACCTTAACTTATTAAATTCCTTCCATGTAACAAATAGTTTATGTTGGTCTCGCCTGCGACAAAAGTCACAGTATGTGAGACATCAGTATTACTTTTCGGCAGAACCAGACCTTGTCCATTGAACCATAACATTTAGAATTGAAGTCAATGTTAGATAATACATGCCACACAGACATGTAGTCATGTACACTTCACAATCAGTCCTTACATCAAATATAGGATCTATGAAACTGACCTTTACAAATAGATTAATCCTAGACCAATAATTCAATTGAAGAACCTTAGTGAGCACGCTCACATACCCCACGTCCTCACATCGTCATTGGAGAAATTAAATAAGTGTAAGAAAAAATATTGAATAATAATTTCCTGCCAATATGCACATCTACATAGTATGTTCTTATTATCTTCAAAATTTCATGAAATTCTGTTGTGAGGTTTGAGAGGAGTTGAGATGACAAACTGTTGCAGAAGTAGATATAGGAAGATGTGGTGTGAGTGCCAATGAGACAACTCTCCATACAAATAACAATTTAAAAAGTAAACCAGAAGTACATTGAAACAAATAAGTTCAAAGGGGCGCAACACCTAGAAAAAAAATTGAATCGCAATTTCCTGTTGATATGCACATCTACATAGTCTGTCCTTATTATCTTAAAAGGTTTCATGAAATTCTGTTGTGTAGTTTCAGAGGAGTTGTGATGACAAACTGTTGCAGTAGTACATTAAAGTAAACAAGTTCAAAGGGGTGTAACTCCTAGAAAAAAAATTGAATCGCAATTTCCCGTCGATATGCACAACTACATAGTATGTCCTTATTTTCTGAAAAGGTTTCGTCAAATTCTGTAGTGTGGTTTGAGAGGAGTTGCGATGACAAACTGTTGCAGTAGTACATGAAAGTAAATAAGTTCAAAGGGGCGTAACTCCTAGAAAAAAAAATTGAATCACAATTTCCCGTAGATATGCACAACTACATAGTATTTCCTTATTATCTGAAAAGGTTTCGTGAAATTCTGTTGTGGTTTGAGAGGAGTTGCGATGACAAGAAACAGGACTGACGGACAGGTCAAAAACATTATACCCTCCGCAAACCGTTGCTTTGGGTATAATGAGGTAGAGTTCAGGTGAAGCCTTTCTGAAAGCCTTGTAGACCATCCAAGGATCAAAAAGTCCAAATATAACTATCCTGTAACTTATTTGTGAGAAATTCACATGAATAAATACCAGTTTGAAAATGGATCAAGGATAATGGACATACAAAGCTAAATAGTGGACACATTTTAAAACTGTCCTTATAGGTTGCATTTCTGTAAATATTGACAATGCAATTTCCCATAGGAACTCCTTTTACGGCTAAAACTGTACCACTTTTACTATGAAGTTTTGAAAAAAATCTTATCCTAGAATTGAAAGTTCATATGCACCACAATTTTTTTCAAAGGTCAAAATATAGGGCTGTGCGGCATATTTTCAATGTTTATATGCCCTGAACTTCTCAGTTTAAACTTACACTAATTTTCTTAACGACCCCTACCTCAAATGAAAGGTTACCACAGATTTCAATGTAAACAATATGCACATGTTTATTTACTGGTAACATTCCCAAGTTCTGTCTCTGCGATATGGAACACAGAAAGCATAACTGGGAACCAGTATGTAAACAAAATCAATTTTCTATGAATATTCAATTACTCCCCAAAAGAGGCGTGTTTTGAGAAACAGCTGTATTTACAAAGTGCAACCTAAAGCCAGACTCATTGCAGGGGCTAACAAATATAACAAACAGTAATCAATGATTTACAGGCTCCTGACTTAGGACAGGAACATATAGAATTTGACAGATTAAACAAGTTTATGAGCACTCAACTTGCTACCTGCTCCTTAGCATGACAGTGGTGAAATAGCAAAACATTAGAACTAACTGTCAAACTCAGTTGGAGATGGCTGGTCTATTACATTAATGGTCAGTCAATAAATTTCAATTAATTAACAATATATTTTCACTAGTTCTTTTAAATGCTATTAAATTTGGACAACACGACATCAACCAATGATTTAATGTCCAGTGACATCTCTTTTAACCATACTATCCCAAGGCAGTAATTTAAAACACCTACTTAGATGTTGTTTGAATATACTATAAATGGCCTTCAAAGCTGCAGCAATGCATATAATTTAATTAGTCTACACCCTTTGGTAGAAAAGTGTTTTTTTTCCATTTTCAGTGCTAGACCAACAAATAAATAGAGGTGCAATTTTGCTAAAAAAAAATGACCAACATATATTATTTCAATATTTATTTTTAATTTTTTATCATGATTCAGATCTTCATAATTACAGAATAATGTGGTATGATACCCTGAGATTGAAGTAATAATACCCAAATAATTGTACATAAAAGATGTTAGAACACATTTTTGCAAACTATTAATCATATGCAGAAAACAAAACAGAATCAGCCATAAAAAGTATTCACAAAACTTGAAATAGAAAATTAATGAAGATTACAAAGGAAATTTGAATCTGAAGTATATAATTCTTTTTTCTATCTTAGGAATTTTCTCTCAATACCATTTTTATCTGCTTCTGGAACTAATAATAGTTTTTATTCTCATTTTTGTTTTCTTTTTAAGTACTAATAAATGTGTTTAACTCGGAACAACTTTTAAACACAAATTTCTCATGGGGATAAATATCATTCGCTTTAATCAGCCACAACTTAGACCAGAACATTTATACACTTTGAAACAACCATAACAAATACAGCACTATCCCCTTGCAGTCTCAACTCTTTCACACACACACACAGCTTTTCAGTATCACACAATGCTCTTTTGCACACAAGTATTGATCCTTATCAACGTAAAATAATTGTCAATGTACATATTAAAATAAATATCTACAGCACTTTAATATCAATCTTCACAATGATTTTAATTGATTCTTACAAATAAACAGTAAAAATTAAATTCCACATTAGAAAGACATAGTTCAATGTTATACAATTTTGCACCAGTATCACAGATTTGAGAAAGAATAATTATCGACGGTATCTATCGTATCGTTCAGGAGAAGAGCTGCGGTGACCATTCCGATGTCGTTTGACATACCTATATTCAGGTGAGTACTCATAACGCTCTTTGTCCTTGTAATCATTCCTGTCTTTATAGTCATTGTAACGGTCTTTGTGATCGTACTTGTCTTTGTAATATTTCTTATTATGACTAGATTTATTATACTGTCTATCTGGTGACCTACTCATTGATCTACTAAATGACCTAGACACTTGTTTCTTTCGTTTGTGAGAGAGTTTTGAACCTTTGTAATAATCAGCATTTTCCTTCTTGATTCTACGAGAATCAATGTCTTTATGCTTCTTCTTTTTAGAAATTAGACTCCTGGGTGGACTAAGGCTACTACCAGATGACCTAAAAAATAATAAGTTTGGTTAAATAATCTGAAGACTAGGCTATTCCTTAGTAAGGTTCAGCAATTATATAAATTCAGAAACACAAGAGAAAACTAAGTATTTTCACAAGCAAGACTGAGACTATTTGTCATTATTAAATGATTAATCTAACATCTGCAGTGGCAGGTCACCAAACATCATCAGAATTTTTTTTTAGATTCCTCCCTTCATATTTATTGAGAATACAATCAGCAAACACAGCGTGGAAATCAGCTGTGTTTCATGCAGGTATATCTAATTATATAAATATGCAAGAAATTTCAGTGGTCACAGAAATTAAACTAAAAATATCACTAAATATCATAATCATATAATTACCTCTTATCTGGTGAAAAGGAATGACTTCTTCTTCTTTTGCTGCCATTTTTACTGAAAGAAGAAATATAAAATCAATACTAAACCAGTTCATACTTGCGATTTTTTATTATTTTGTACTCCTTCACTTTCTTGACAATTGAGAATCGACCAAAAATCGCATATTAAAAAGTAAATTGTCCCCACTTACTGCAGGTATAAGCTCTATTAACTTCACAATCTTAACTAGCTATCAATCAAACTTCATACGTTTTCATTTCAATTGTCATCTTTAATTTTTTTAATGATTTTTTTGTTGTTGTTTGGCTTGATATATACTGACTAGGATGACCTGATTTTAAATAGTTTAAACATATCAATTGTTCAGAAAATAAACAAAAGGATGAGACACATATTTTAATTGCAACTTTGAATAGCTTTATTGAACAATTGTCACTAGTTCCTGAAAATAAAATGACGATGTTTTGGGACTATTAGGTAGTTATACTTACATAAGGCCTCCATCAGGTTTCCTTGTATTATCATCTTTTTCTTTCTTTAACTTCAACTGTTTGATGCTCCCAAGTAACGTGGGGTTTGGACTAACATTCTTTGGTGAATCTATAACAGAACATAACATTAGTTTCTACAGAAAGGGAAATATTCATAATAAAAATATTTCAGTTTGCAAAGCATTTTTTTAAATGTTGTTTGTACATGAAGTGCCAATTTGAAGTCATAAACCAAAATTAAGGTTTAAATCTACAACTTTCCAATAACTGATCCAGAAAAAGTCACATATTTTCTTTATATACCTCATAACGCATTATTTGGATTTTTCAAAATTTCCATTTCAAATTGAATGAGTTATCCACAATCTAATTTTTGTAACCAACATCATAAATATTGCCCTCCTAACAACAACAATGTATATGCCTTACAAATACATTTGTTTGTCCATACTTTTCCCTGGTTAGTTTTCTAAATACTGCAATTATCAATTTGAGGCAATTTCATGATTTATTTAATCAACAGATCCCCTAGATTATAATTGGCCTGAAACCATTTTTGGTTGTCTTTAATTTTGCAATTGCATTGATTTTTGGTGTTTTAACGTCACTCTCAAGCACCTCATTTATGCTGATTTGTGGCGGCCAGTTATTATTGGTAGAGGAAGCTGGAGTGCCCTTAGAAAACCACAGACCTTCGATAGGAAAACTTACAATCCTTGTCAATAAAGATTAGAGTCCAGTGCACCCACATGAGCTTGGTTCGAACTCACATCCTCAGTGTTGACTAGCTAGTGATTGCAGTTGTTGCTACCTAGACCATGCAGCCACTGAGGCCCCGTTTTTTTGTTGTTGATATCTTAAAGTATACTTACTTGCTCTAGATGTTGAGTTTGGTGTTCCATAGTCTGATGCCATTCCTTTTGATTTCTTCTTGTTTTCCATCTGGATCCTCTTGGCTTCCATAACTTTGGCTCCAAGTTCTTCTACATTTGGCTACAAAATTGATACATGCAATATATTATACTATAAATTCAGAAATTATTGCAAAAATGTGACAAGATTATAATAACCATCATTTAAATGCACATTTTGAAATTCGTATGTGAATTAATCAGGATTTTTCTCAATATCGCAAAGATAACAATTACATTTTAGTCTAAAATGACAAAACCGCAATAAAAGCACTCAATAATTTCTTCATTTAACAGTATATGACAGAGGCCTGCTTTAAAAATTCATGATGGATAATTTAATATGCTCATTTCTTAATACCTGTATGAAGGAAAATGGAGATTGACTTTCCCAATTATTGTTTAATGAAAAAGAATTCTTTATATATCAGTGAAACATAAAGCATATAATACGTTAACATTGCAGAAAGAGAGACAATTTTGTCTGTGTAAACCATTATCTTGTTATAATCTTTATCTTATCTGTTTATATATTAGACAAAATACTTACTCTTTGACGAGCATACAGACGTAGTATTGTCAGACATATTTCTTGAATGTCATCTTCTCGTACATTAAATATGGAATACCATGACGGTCTATCTGGCAGAGCAATCTGTAATACAAATGAAAACATTTAGGATGACATTTCATAACACATGGTTAATTACTTCAAGCTAACTGCAAGCAAACCTTTGTTCAGTATAAGTTTTAATTCATTTTTGTTAATGTTATATATGATACTATAATTTAGAGTGCAATGCTTTCCCTGTGTGGTTTTTATATGACTTTCTTTTTTTTAATTTTTTTAAACTTCTTGTTGACATGTATGAGATCTCAACAAAATTTAACTAGCCAAATTTTATGTGCATGATGTCTGTGTTAAATCTTAATTTTTTCAATATTTAGTGAATTCGGTAATAATGGTTTCAGTTAATTTTTATCATAACTTCTAAACACAGGATCTAAAGTTTGACATATTATTTAGAATAGGTCTTTTGTTGGAAGACTATGATGTTCCCAAGTTGTCTTTTGATTATTTTTTTTTGGGGGGGTTGTTGTCTACTTGATGTTCACCTAAAATCTCAATATATTCATGTAAAAGTATGTATTACTAATTGATTGAGAGATTTTATTCTGCTTTTATAAATCTTACCTGTAATTGTCTAGCAGCTAAGTATATACAGGCACAAGCTATAGTTTCTGGAAGGAATCTAACAAAAACATTTGTCCTAAAACTATCGTTCATGTAGTTCCTGTAAAGAAAAGACAAAATCATAAATATATATGAAATCTTTACTTTTCATCAGATATTCATTCGAATATTAATATGGTAAAATTGTAAGGTATATCATTAACTATCATCATGGTCAAAATTAATATACATCAGTTTTAAAAACATACAAAATAATTTTATAAACGGTCAATAATCAATTCAATGTTAATGCAAGATCATATTTTTTCCGGACAGTTTTAATCCTTGTTATTCCACGAAATATTATCCACAAAGATCACTGAAAGTTTTCATTACTGTTTATGTCATAGTTCGGGTTCCTGGTTGTGTTGAATATAACAGCTACAAATATGATGTAATTCCAAGATATCCATTTGTCCACATCTGTAGCATCGTTTGAATCCACTAATGGCACTATGTTTTAAGTGTTCATGGTTTTTGTTTTCAATGCAAACAAGTTCTGTTCGTCTCTCTCCCATCCACCAAAAACAGTACTGGTTATAAATGTGAGATTTGTAAACCAGCAGTTTATGTTGGATTTTGCTTGTAAGGAAGTGAAAATTTGAACTGAGACATTCAAGTTATAGCAAACATACATACAATTTAAATCTAGTTTCACATACATACATATTTATCAAACGAAGTACCATTATAAAACAAGATTTTGTATATATACATGTATAATTTCTGTATATGAACAAATATTTTACTGCATATACGTTATTTAAAGAGTTTCCTAACATTTCATTCATCTCAAAACAAAGTTTATAATTCAAATCTTTACCTTTTGGTCAAATAATGTCAGTTTATAGTTATAAAGCATGTATTATAAAAAGATTCAACAAAAATGTAAAATATTACTTCAATGTATAGACAAGATCTTATTTTATAGATATAAATGGTGAAAAAAAAAACACAAAAAAATGAATATTGTTAAACTGTCTTATGAAAACACCAATCTGGTAAGGAATTACTTGATATATATGTATGTATAGTTTATGAATCTTAAACAATACAGAAAACAACATAATGGAAGGCTAAATATTTCCACAACTATTTATATACCAACCATTTTGACACTGGATCCAGCTATTTGAACTGCACTGGAAATTTGAAAATTAAATGATAATTATATAAAACATAAAAATGCACAACATATTCCTCTGTCCTTTCAATCTAACGAATTCAAACGCCTCTTCTGCCTCCAGTGTTAAATTGTTCGTTGTTTATTGCATTGTCATTCCAAACTTTCCTTCCCAGAATTCACTGCTGTAAAACAATCTTATATAGTTAGCAAGTTCAGAACCTCATCAAAATACTTGAACAAGTCAACTTATCTTTTTTTACATAATTTTCTTTCCAAGTTCATGCAGTCTACTTTATTAAACTGTTTATTTTGCTACATTTTTTTTCTATCATTTTCACTGTTCATTCGTTATATCTGAGTTACAAAGTTTTCAAATCTTTTCATTAACAAACAAAACAAGCAACAAGTTCTTTTTTTAAAACCAACTCATTTGAAACATGAATTTATTGAGTGCCCATTAGTACTGGTAAACCTTTAGACACTCTCAAAACATTACTCCATATTTGTCACTGGTTCCCAATGTTGCTGGTTCCTGCTGTTTGTTGTTTCATCGCTGTTGAGTCAGATGGGTTCTGTTTCCAGAGGATGGTGCAATCATTTCAAGACACAGACTTTACCCACCTAATCTGGGGTAGGCAAAAAGGAAAAATATAGAATTAATACAAAATTCTTCACACTTTTTGCTTCATTCATTCCCAAAATGAAGCTCTTTACAACACAAACAAAATAAAAAGACGATAATAAAATATATTTTATTTTGTAATGTGTATAATAAACAGAAAAGCATTCAATAAATGTGCCTTGCAAAGGTCAAGTGAAAATGTTGGAACTTACAAAGACTAACACCAGCAAGGAATTTTCTATCCATTCAGAGATGTCTTATGAAATTTTGCGAAACACTAATGGCTACAACACAGAATGACCTATGATTTCCCGTACAATGTTATTCTGAACTTCTAGAAAATCCATGACTAACATGTCAAAATGTGGAGCTTATTTTCAGTAGAGAACACAATTTTGTCAGGGCAGTTACCACAAATACATTGGTAGGGGCAGGTCTTGTTATTTTTCGTACCAAAAACCATTGTCCCAAATAAATGGACCAATTGTAACATGTTTAGAAAAAGTAAAATCACAAAAATCTATTTGCTTTCTTGCTATCTTAACTGAAAACAAGTTCACTATTTTCACACGGAAGTCCTGATGAAGACTAATCGATTTTTAATTCTTAATTTTGAAAACATGTTTTTTTAACAAAACAATTGGCTAGTTTTAAAGATTTTAGTGATTTCGTACAGAATGCAGAAATTTGAGAAGAAAACAGGACCACAGGATCAAATTGTTCACACATTTAAATTAACCTCAATATCATTTTTGTCTTCAAAATTCAGAATTAGAAATGGAAAGTCCTTACAATTCAAAATTTGCAAATATAATATTTAGCAGATGAATAGATTATAATTTTCAACCAAGAAAATGGATATGGGAAAGCACATTACTTAAAGGAATAATGGATTTAATATCATATCAGATGGGATTAATTTCTGTTGATTAATTTAAGTTTAGGTTAACTTCCCAAAATCCAAATTCTTGAATGAAAATATAAAATCTTAACAATTTCATCGTGACAACTTACAATTACAAAAATTTACAATGAATGAAAAATAATATAGCAATGTACACTGTTAAACATGATGATAGTATTATGATGTGCCTTACAAGAAAGAGATTTTATAACTTACCCAAATTTGAATATGAACTCCCTTTGTGAGGTTCCGAATATTCTATATCATTTGAATTTTGGTGTTCCCATTTTTAAATGGACCAAAAATGATACTTTTTGTTTTGCTGGACATTTCTTTGGGGCTATGGACCATCTAAGCCGGTGATTCATGTAGTTCGTAATTATGCATTTTTTTCTCTCATATTTCCATAAACAAATCAGTATAGTTTAAGTTTAATAAACCTAGTCCATATTTTTTTCAGGGAGATATTTGAATACGTGTATTTAGTATTAACCTTAATAAAAAAGAATTTATAATTTTCAAATATTTAACTGCAATTTAATGAGGGGGGGAAATATGCTTATATGTGTAAGCAATAAAATGTTCTCTGATGAGGATCTGTGAAACCAACTTGGATGTACAATATTAAAATAAGGACATTATAAGGTATAAATTCCATGTTTTTCCTGTTGTTACTAATTTTTACCATGTTGACATACAAAATTTCAGAAAAAGAGCATGGATATGTTTACTAGCCAAGATCAGCGTCAAACAACTTAAAGATCTTTTGAGTAAAATATTTGTTGATTGATGGTAGTGCCAAACGATAAATAATGTATAAACCAATCAAATCAGAAAGGAAAGAGGGAGTCAAACATCCTTTATAAGTTCATAATTGGTCCGAAAAAATCAGCCAGACTTGTTCAGAGCTAAGGACGGAGCTTAACAGCTTGGTTTGACTAGATGAAGAAGCCAATGACTTTAATATGTTATGAGTAGTTTGTCTATTTTGGAAACATTGCATCATAATCATAATGGAAACACAAAGTATATAACCAGAGAAAGATATAGAAGCAATTGCTATAAAACTATAATCAGAAATGACGACGACAAAACCAGAACCAATAGACATATGGACAAACCAACAAGTAAACACATAAAATATAGAAGATTCTTAATATTTATGAGCTCTAAATGTTGGGCAGGTTTAATTAGATTTTCAAAACTTCTTACAACCTACATGATTTTTTTTTTTCAACTTCAAGTTATTACCTGCAAGTCTTGTTTTTTTTCTTCACTATACAAAATTAAATAATAAAAAAGAAGAGAGACCCCCTCAAAAAAATTAAGAATGCTTTTTGTATAGAGAACCATAGTTTTAAATCAAATTATCCTTCATAAGAATCAGTGATAACTTAGTAGATTGCATGCATGCAGAATGAGTTAACAGTAGTCTGTTTTATATATTTCTGACACTACCATCAACAACTGTTTGTTAGATAATCTTAGAAATTCTAATAAAGATACCTACCATGCACACTGCACCAGTTTTTGGTTATTTTCACACTCCAACACTTGGAGGTAGACCACAATCACCTGAAAAATAAAAGTTTGACAATACAATAATTGAGTCAAATGTTACAATTGGCTACAACCTGATTTTGGCCATTCTATTTTCCTCCCATGTCGCGGCAACTGATTTGATGTCTAGCCTGAAAGTTGTAAGTTATTAGTGTAAGATTCATGTTTTGTTTTCTGAAAGATGAAAGGATTAGTTCAACAACATAGTAAACTCATTTTTATGACAAAGGCAACAATGTTCAAATTCAAAATAAATTTTCAAATGTTTTACTATTGTTGCCAATGCATAATTGATACATTTTTGCAGAATAAAGAATGATAAATTTATATTTACCTTGTGTGGATGTTTGACATGGACACTGAACCCTAGCTCTTTTAATACACGGCGTTCCGCTTTGATAACTTGATTCTTCAGATTGATGTAATTTTGGTCCAATATCAAAGGAACAATAACTCTGAAAGAAAATAATAGCATTCGTTGTTATATCATTTCCTTCCTTTGTTTTTATCTAGTTGTTAAACTGTTTATGCCCCAGACTAGTTATATTTTATTTGGACTAGTAAATATTTGCCAATATTTGTTTATAAACATAAAAAAATATTCAAATATATGTCTGCAGACTAGCAGTTGAATTAGATCTGGTGCAGACTGCAGGAATACAATTCTTATTAAAAGGAAAGTCTGAAATTATGGGTTTATGTTGACAAATTCATTTTTATGGGATATCAAAAGATTAAATTCTGACATGAATAACCATTTTTCAAGATTCTACATACTTTTGCTTTCTCATCTGCTTGACATGATGAAAAACATTGATCACATCTCTGATTCTTCTGGGAGATTCTTCTATTTTAGCTGCCAGGTTTATACATGCCATAGCAAGTACCTGCAAAAGATAGGAAATAAAAATAAACAAAACAAACATAAAACTATCATGGTTTCCATATTAACTCTTTCATGACGTCTCAAGATTTTTAACCAAAAGGTTGTTGTATTGAAAATGGTGTTAACAAACACAAGTGATCTCAAATTCTATTATGCTTTGTTTTAAATTGCAAGATACATCTAGTTTTTTTTTATTCAATGTTGCTACCTCAGTTTACTATTGTGACCTGCAAAACATTTAGCATCATAGAACAAATAAACTTTATAATTTTGTAGCAGAGTTAACCATCTTAGAACTACATGTACAGCAACAGCATCCTCACGTCTCAAGATGAAAGCTTCCCAAAATACAAATAAACTTACCTCCATATTGTGCTTGACAAAAGATTTTGAGTAGTAGAATCTCTGGAATAAAACTTGACCAGTAGCCATTGCAACCTAAATTATAAAGATATAATCATAAGAAATATTATATTGCTTTTTAAAATATAGAAATAGAAGTCATTCAACATACAAATCTGTCAAATCAATTACAACTGGACCTTTTAATGGTGAAACATAAAATATTAAACAGCAAGATTCAAAATGACTTAGAACGAAATAGAACACATATACAAAGGAATGTTGTGCGTCTCATTGGGGTCTAAGCGTGACGCTAGATTCCCAATTTTTTTGCAAGCATGACACATGAAGGTCAAATTATAGTGCTGTAAAATCGGTGATGTCTAGCGGACCTATTAGGAGACAGCACAGACTCAACAGTAGTGGCATTCACTGATGGTTCATGTCAAGGTAACCCGGGACCATGTGGGGCAGGAGCAGTAGTATATTCTGGAAATAGCCAAGGCATAAGTCTAAAGAGGCCAGTAGCTAATAGAGGATCGATACTTCTTGCTGAACTAGTAGCCATACTAATGGTCCTGGAGCACTGTATAACGACTATAAAGGACCAGTTTTCTGAGCTTAAAATACTGTCAGATAGCCAGACTGCTGTAGGCATCTTGACTCTGAACTGGAAATCTTCTAACTACATCGACACAATTACTGATATCAAAGAATGCATGGGAACGCTCTTAAGACACGGCATACTAACAACCCTATCTTGGATCCCAGGCCATGCTAATATAGCCGGGAACGAGATAGCGGACCAGTTGGCAAAAGACGCTGCAAAAGAGGCCTCATCACTAAATGATCAGTATAATGTCATAACCATGTCAGATGTAAGATGTGCAGTCAAGATGTCTACAAAACTCAAATGGCAAAGCAGATGGACAATTAGTGAAACTGGAAGACAGCTTTTCAACCTAATTCCTATCGTTGGTAAGGACGCACAACTAGACAAGCCTAACAACCAAATAGGAAGAATATTGTCAGAAATAAGAACGGGCTACAGCAGACTAAACAAATACAGAAACCAAATCGGTCAATCCCTCACGCCATATTGTGAATGCGGAGAAGAAGAAACATCAGAACACTTCCTGCTATACTGCCCAAGATACCAACAAGAAAGAGAGGACATGCGAAGACAAATGGAACTACTTAACATCGATCCAACAAATATACAGTCAATACTAGCACCACCAAAAAGAGAAACCTACGAAGCAACATCGCAAATTGTAGGGGAATATATTACAAAATCAGGGAGATTCCAAGAACTTGCAATCCCTGATTCCCGATCCTGCGCCTAAACAAGTATACCAAAGTACCGCGAGATATTACCTCGAGCAACGGTGTACCATAAGAGGAGGAAGATAGCACACAGAGAACAGTAGTGTCAATTATTGACCTTAGGATCAGGATCAGGAGCGGAACACAGGAAATTACAAAAAAAAATGAGAATTTCTTTTGTACATTTTGTAAGCAGGATATGGGAATCTGACAAAACATAAAGCGGGATCCAGGATCAGAACCCCCAAATATCATGTCATACGACATAAGATGAATTTGTAAAGGAAAATTAATTATAGGTATGCATACCTATTTTGACGTCAAAACTTCTTTTTATGAGTTTTACTGTGTGTATTGTTGTGTGTTCTTTTTCTTCATTGGCTAGAGGTATAGTAGGAGGGTGAAGATTTGAAAAAAAGTCAGTGTATCGTCCCAACTGTTCGTGTGGTGTTTTTTTTTCAGGGAAATTATACGAGCCAACAGATCGAAGATTGAAAGGGATTCGTTTGAGGTAGATCTAAATATGGGGATTTATACATAAAATAACGAGATAAACCACTTCGGACTAGTTATTTTTGTCCTGTAAAAGCTATAAATGATACAATCTTTGTCTTATAAGTGTTCAAAATGGCGACGAACCTGTGGAAGTTTGAGAAGGACTCCCGATGACTGAATAAGTTCACAACCTAGGATACGCAAGTCCATTTCTGTATCTGAATCAAGACCATCTTGGAGGGATGGTGTAGGTGAGAGTTTGTCGTCTGGAATTAGAACAGCTTCTAGTGTGAGAATGACTTTACTAAAATCTCGGGTCGTGAGAGGATTTGGCTTCTCTTCCGCCATCTTGAACGTGTTGTCTTCGAATGCGCATTAATAAAAATGAGGTCATAATCCAAATAATCCGATAATGATCATGTTCAAAATTGCATTATGAGATTTTCTATATTGCATTTAAAAGTCGTTTTCTATCTATTTACCTCGAATGATTGTTTTCTGAAGTTTCAATCTAATGGACATAAATATTATTTAAATATCGTAAATACTATGCGCATCAATACTATATTTTGTCAGTGATAGGGCGATGACGTCAACAAAAACTGTGTTGATTCTCACCGATAGATGTCGCTGTAATCATTTTGTGGACACAACAAATAATTTCAGCCACATCACTTCAACTTTAAGCTTTAATTCAACATTACTGAACAGAAGATATGCAAGGGTGCCCATAGACAACTTTACCATTATTAACAATTAATGCAAAAATGCATTAAAAACTTCTCACATTTACTGTCGACTTGAAAAAGAGAAATTAAATGCAAAGAATATCTACTCTAACAGTAACAAGAAGTTGAAGAACAGGAAAAATAAGCATTGTCATTGAACATATTTTTGTCAAAGATTTTAAATTTGCTCAAAATTATAAGTAAGAAATATGAAAGGAAAGAAATTATGCACAATCATAATGATATTTTTGGTGCACATGGTAAATGGTCGCCCAAAAATACCATTGAAAGAGGTGGATGCTGATCAACCTTTACCACTCGATAAACTTGAGCCACCTGATCATTTAGAGGCAGTACGATTTGAACAAGATGGAATGCTGAACAAAGATTTCCATAAAGAGGCTTTCATTGGAAATCATGAAGAGATTGATGATGACCCTGTTGATATTGCAGATTCTAAACTTAAAGATATCTTCAACAAGTAAGTTTTATTAAGGACATATATTTAAGCCATAGTAGAAGGTTGTAATGGGGGTGACTTCATTACAAAAAATGGTAAAGTTTCTTGCCAAATGACGTTAACGATAATTTTTGGTGCATAACGATAAAATATGCACTTTCTTACAGACGATAAAACAATCAAATTGATTTTGACGAATCATGTTAAATTTTTCCCCAAAAGAACAGCAACATTAATTATTTGAGACCTCTGACGATTCACGGTAAGGATATTTTGACGAATCATGATAAAATTTTAATCAATTTGATGCTAACGGTAGCCGAAAATGACTGTTTGACGCCTGACGGCGTTCCTACCCTCAGAGTACAAGTAGTATTTGAAAGTCTTATTGATAACATCATGAATAACACTTTTGAACGGTTTCTCAATTTAATTGGAATTTAAGATTTCACAGAACTTTCCATAGATCTGGGATGATTGTTCAATAAATTGTATATTAGAATAAGTTTAAAGAGCATATCATAGAAGAATAATTCAATTATATTTTCCATACAATTGTCTCACATTATCGATTTCTTGTTAAGTTGTTTTTTTCTCTGCTTCTTATAGTTATAAAGTAAGCTTGTTTTTTTTGACAAATACATGTACTGTACATGCTGTTCATAAGACAATTATTTTCTTTTTTACCAGAGTGGATACAGATTCAGATAGTCATATGAGTCTTATTGAAATAGAATCCTGGATCCAGGACAAGATAAGACAACATTTTGATGAAGCCTTAGAAGAAAATGCACACATATTTACACACATGGATCCTGATGGCGATGGTATATTGTCAAAGTTACTCAATAAGCATGCAAAAAAATAATGCATATATATATTGTTAAAAATATAAACCATTGTGTTGTTTTTTTTTCAACTTTAAATATTTTATTTCATAAACCATTGTATAGCGAAATGTGCCAACACTTAAAGCTTATTCAAGAAAGTATATGCAAAAAAATAAAGAAACTGAACATACATGTATTGCTATCCTCAATTTGTTTATTTAAGCACAAAAATGTACATTTATTGAATCCCTGTACACACATCATTAAATTTTTTGTAAAATGCACTATAAAGTACAAGAACAGTACCACATGTGTAATTCATTTGATTCATTTGATTCATTTAGTATGAAATGTGTTCAGATTTAAATACCCCACCCCACGCCCACCTGTCTAAATAGATGATGCCAACACACATTTAAATTTAACAAAAACATGTAAATCAACAGTTTACAATAAGTTTCTACAAACCTAAGCATGTTCAAAATATATTATAAGTTCTCAAATTGTTTTGTCATAACTTTTCTGGAAGAGAACAAATCAGTAATACTTGTCCATTCATTAATATAATTATCATACAATTTTTTTTTCTAGGTTTAGTTGACTGGAAGGATTACTACAAACATTTCCTGCTGGCTAAAAAGTATGATGTTGATAAGATTGATAGCTTTCTGAAAGATTATGGAGATCAAGCTTTAGATATGAAGGACACTGGTGAGTCTAGCTCTATAAAGGAAGGGAATCTAAAGTTAAGAGAAAGTGGTGAGTGTATCAGTACTATCACTTAGTATCCGTATGCACATGCCTATACTTGTTACAGGATGTAGTGACACTACGGTGGAGACATTTATTTTCGTGGGTACCAATTTTCGTGAATTGAGGAACACTTGGATTTTTCATGTATATTTGATTTCATGGTTTTGGTTTAGTCTGCATACATGTTTATATTCCTTTATGAAATTTTTAATTCGTTGAACATTTTAAAAATTTGTGGTTCTCCTGTACCAACAAAATCCACGAAAATTGGTATCCAACGATATCCACAGAATCTTACTCTCTTTCTTTTTTCTTAATTAACATACCAGTATCTTTAAGAGTCTAATCAATGTACAGCCTCAAATTTGTGTCCCATAATGTAATGACATTCAGATCTGTGAACCTTTGTCAAACCTCAAATTTGTGTCCCATAATGTAATGACATTCAGATCTGTGAACCTTTGTCAAACCTCAAATGTGTGTTCCATAATGTAATGACATTCAAATCTGTGAACCTTTGTCAAACCTCAAATTTGTGTCCCATAATGTAATGACATTCAGATCTGTGAACCTTTGTCAAACCTCAAATTTGTGTCCCATAATGTAATGACATTCAGATCTGTGAACCTTTGTCAAACCTCAAATTTGTGTCCCATAATGTAATGACATTCAGATCTGTGAACCTTTGTCAAACCTCAAATTTGTGTCCCATAATGTAATGACATTCAGATCTGTGAACCTTTGTCAAACCTCAAATTTGTGTCCCATAATAAATGTAATTACATTCAGATCTGTGAACCTTTGTCTAACCTCAAATTTGTGTCCCATAATGTAATGACATTCAGATCTGTGAACCTTTGTCAAACCTCAAATTTGTGTCCCATAATGTAATGACATTCAGATCTGTGAACCTTTGTCAAACCTCAAATTTGTGTCCCATAATGTAATGACATTCAGATCTGTGAACCTTTGTCAAACCTCAAATGTGTGTCCCATAATAAATGTAATGACATTCAAATCTGTGAACCTTTGTCAAACCTCAAATGTGTGTCCCATAATGTAATGACATTCAGATGTGTGAACCTTTGTCAAACCTCAAATTTGTGTCCCATAATGTAATGACATTCAGATCTGTGAACCTTTGTCAAAACCTCAAATTTGTGTCCCATAATGTAATGACATTCAGATCTGTGAACCTTTGTCAAACCTCAAATCTAGGTCATTTTCTCAGTTATGTCGTGCTATGAACCTGAAATTTGTGACTGTTTTTGTATTTAAATCCTCTTAATAAAGTAGTTTCAATAATGTGGCATGTCTTGGACAGGTAACTATAGGGAAGGACACAGATTTGAAGCTGGACATAAATTTATTAACAGTTTATTATTGAGGAGTGAATTAACACTAACAATTTGGGTGTACTTCATGCATACCAGTTTAGTTTGCTTTGTTTCTTGTGTGAATCTTGAAATTTTTATCAGCTGTTATATGTAAATACAGAAAAACAAGGTGATCAAAAAGGTCTTCCATTTTTGTCAATCCTGAAAATTTTATCATGGAAGTGAGACACACTTCAACATTGTTGTCCAACATTTTTGTGTCCACATAATTAACATTTAAACTCAGTCCATGAAATTAGGATTCAAAATGTGTTCAAATATGACATGAAAAAACAAACACAAGGGTAATCAAACTTAGATTTCATGTAATTTTACCTTTGGTGAATCAACTCCTTAAATAAGGTATTATATATGAAGTTTTAAAACATTCATGTGAACATAGTCATACTGAATGTATAAATTTATAGACAGATATAAATGAAAAACATAAATTGGGTAAGACAAAAGGACATAATCGCATATGAAACTGTTGAATTTACATTAATGTTTACAATGTTTGTTTTTAAAATGTATTGATCAATATTTATTATTTATCTTTCAGACCGAGACCAGTTAGTCCGGTACAAGTTTAAGTGGACAGATGTAGAACAAATGCCAATGGACAATAAACTGAACAAAGAAGAATTTTTAGCATTCCGTCATCCAGAACAAAGTGGACTTGCCATGAAAAAAATGATTGAGACAATTTTGAATTCTCTAGGTAATCTATCCTTTCCTTATTTGCAAAACAAATGGTTTCCACAAGAAATGCAAGTTTGCCTTGATCAGTATTCTTCTATCAGAAATATCAGAAATAAATATAATTTTACTGTAAATCACAGAGCATATTCTGTTTTCACTTAGAGCTAATTTCCTATTGCATGTAGAGCAAGACTTTGGTTAGCTTGCTTGCTTTGTTTGTATATTGTACAGTTATAATTGGGATAATGTTGAATTAAATTTAAATATATATATTATATACAGGTTTAACTTTGCCTATATATATTGTTTGAAGATGTCAATCTTAATTACAAAGCTTGAGTAAACATTTATACAAACAAAGCAAGCAAGCCCATAACGGTTTACTCTACAACTTACAAGCATTAGGAAATAAGCTTTAACTGTGAAAACCCTTACAATTTGAATATGAGCTCGAAAGATCAGTGATATATTTTATATTTTCATTTTTTTTTTTTAAATGCATAATTTAAGATGGTAACTTTAAAAAATAAGTAAAACATTTTAAAGTTTTTAGTGTTACATCTGTATGGATCTAGAGTTTTGAGAGAATTGTACCATGGTGTTTTACTACATTCTGTTTACCCAAGACACATGTAACTGGAAAGCCTTTTTGATATAACATCCTCTACAATTTAAAAATATTTAAGATCCTTTTAAACCTACAGGTTAAATGTACAAGGATAATTATTTTGTTATTGAACTTTATTTCACTTTGAACTTTTGTACTTTTCATGGTCATCGTTTAAAAGTAAAAACAAATTTACCTCATCTTTATATAATATATATTTTTTGTTAGATACCAATAATGATGGTAAGCTTACATTAACCGAATTTGTTGCCCTGCCACCTGGTGACGTGGAGGACGACGAACAAAAGAAACTGGATGATCGATATCAGGACGAAAGGAAAAAGGAATTTGTAAATGCTATAGATAGTGATAAAAATGGTGTTGCTACTCAGAAAGAGTTAGAGGTAAGAAATAGGACAAATAATTTTAGTGAGTGGAAAAAGCGTATTCCTTTAAAGCTGTTATTCTAATGCTAGCAAGTTAAAGGTTTGGTTGACTTGCTTGCTTTGTTTGTAAAAATTTTTGCTCAAGCATTGTAATGAAGATTGACATCTGCTATCAATTGATAGGTGCATTATACTCATTATTGTCATTGGAAGTAAAGCAATGTATACAAGTCCTGCCTATTTATTGAAAATGCTATATTTTTCATAATTTTTTTTAAAGAAAAGGGGGGTGCCAATGTTAAATATATGAAAAGTCTAGAGAGAATTATTTCCTGCCAAATTCTCAATGGCTTATATCTTGAAAACCTGCACACGGACCCTTCATTTTTTTCTGTCTTTCGAAAAGTTTGTTAATTTGAAACAGAGTAGCGAACATCCTTAATTTCAAATATATGTTGTTTTATAGGACTATGTTGATCCCAGAAATCCACAGCAATCTAAGGCAGAAGCTGTAAACCTTCTACAAATGCTAGATGATAATAAAGACGGAAAAGTTTCTATGGATGAAATGTTTAAACATAAAGATATCTTTGTAGACAGTAAATGTGTCAACGTGAAGAGAAGTCTACATGACGAATTTTAGCATCACATAAAAAAATGATATAAATCTTGCATAGAATAGCATTCTGTGATATGATAAAATTGAGAATGGAAATGGGGAATGTGTCAAAGAGACCACAACCCGACCATGTTTTGATTCAGATGGGGAAGCACCTAGTCCTGTACTTCTTTATAAAAAAAAAGAGAGAGAGAGAATGAAAAAAAAGAAATATTAAGCCAACTTTGTGTAAAAATAGGTCCTCTTATTTCTTTTTCTCAGGAGCACCCCTTAACATTAAAAAAGACCAGGATGACGGGCGACACTAAGTGTCTGACTTTAGAAAATGTCAATTGTTGAAACACTTTTTATCTGGCTTCTTTAGATTTATTCTTGTTATTATGGCATTGCCTACTGGGGATTTTACATTTGTCAACAAAAACAAATTGTGGTACGTGATTTTTTTTCCCAAAAACTAAAAAAAATATCTGAGTTGTGATCTTTTGTGTTATTATTTGAGTATCTAGTTTAAGGACTATTTTTGTATTTTTTACCTTAGAAAAAAGCTTCGAGTGGTATATGATATATTATGTGTGGGTTTAATTCATGGTGTTATTGATTATTAGGTCAGCTTAAATTGAAATTTTAATTGTACATACAAGTTATCATGATGGTTTAATTTTGATTGTACATGTACAACTAATCAGGATGATTTAATTTTGATTGTACATGTACTACTAATCTTGATGAATTAATTTTGATTGTACACATACAACTAATCATGATGGTTTAATTTTGATTGTATATGTACAACTAATCATGATGATTTAATTTTGATTGTACATGAACAACGAATCATGATGATTTAATTTTGATTGTACATGTACAACTAATCATGATGGTTTAATTTTGATTGTACATGTACAACTAATCAGGATGATTTAATTTTGATTGTATATGTACAACTAATCATGATGATTTGATTTTGATTGTACATGTACAGCTAATCATGATGATTTAATTTTGATTGTACATGTACAACTAATCATGATAATTTGATTTTGATTGTACATGTACAGCTAATCATGATGATTTAATTTTGATTGTACACTTACAACTAATCTTGATGATTTAATTTTAAAATTCTATGTCATGTCGAATGAAGTATAACCTTGGGTTATACTGAAGTATAACCTTTGGGTTATACTTCAAGGTTATATTATTCTAAAATTTTATATTTACCTCCAAATATGCATTCCATTTGCCATTTCTTAACTTTATTTCATTTCTTGTTTTTCTTTCGTCCTTTACCTACCCGTTCAGGAAATCTTTTTTTTAACTCCTTTTGTCCTCAGAAGTATTCTTATAGAGATCAAGTTTTATTTTTTGTATAATCACTTTCAAAGTAAAATTTAAAAAATCTCTGAAATAGTTAACTGCACTTTTAAGTTATTGTATAAAATATATGATAGGATTTGGTTAAATACTTTCTTCCATTTTTTTTTTAATAGAAGTTGAATGGTCACTGTGATTTGATTTATATATTTACTGGATTTTTCTATTTGTTTTTGTGTCTGTGTGTTTGTGTGTGAGGAGGTTAAATTGTTTTTATGAGGGTTATTTTTCTAGTTGAATTGCTTGTTATAGAGCAATTGTTATTTTGTTTAAATCAATTATACTTTTGAATCAAAATAAAAACCTTCCTCTTTTTGCAGCATTCTTTGCACATTTCTAGTATTTATTTTCTTAGTTGACCATTGAGTAGATTACACCCTCAATAACTTACAGTCCACCAAACTGTTTCTGCTGCAATATCAACACTTTTTTTCTACGTGCAGATTTTTTTTTAGATCTACAATATATACATGTTCTACTTTATGGTACAATTAAGTCTTTCTTTATTCTTTTATGTTGTAATTGGTGCAGTTTATCTTGAGTTTAGAATGAGTTATTAATGTAATTTATATATATAAATAATTATGTTCTTATTAAATAATAATCAACTGGTTCTAAGATTCTACTTCCTTTTGCCCTTGCAATTCTATACTGTGGATTCATATACCGGTAGTTTTTCATGCATACCAATTTTCTTGGATAGAAGAAAACTGGCATTTTCATGAATATTTTAATGGTTTTGCCGAAGTCTGCATACAAATCAATAGAAAATTTGTAAATCGTCGACCATTTAAATTTGTGGTTAACTTATACCCACTAAATCCACGAAAATTGGTATCAAACGAATAATATTGAATCCGCGGTGCAAGAATACTAAAATTTAGTGTTTCAGTATTCTTTTTAAGTTGTAATAGGTGCAGTTTTATATCATGAGTGTAGAATGAGTTATTAATGTAATTTATATAGAAATATTTATGTTCTTGTAAAATAATAATCAATAGGTTCTCAGATTTTCAATGGTTTTTGACCCAACGATTCTTAAATTGTTTGTAGTCTACAAATAACTCTTTCTATAATAGATCAATAGCAGAATAAACAATCACCTTTTTGTTTCTATTTATTTTTAAAATAAATTGAGAATCTAAGAACTTTTGGTATGTTATATCCGAACAAATATTTGTATTGAAAAAATTGTGTTCTTTTTTTGTGTGTGTTATTTGGTACAAATGTATTGATTTGAGAGACAAACTTTGCTCAAACATGCATGTACATGTATGATTTGTTAAAATTTGCATAATAGACAACAGATGTATTTCTCGGCTGTTGCATTGTGACATTTATGTAATAATGTTTTTATATAATGTATTATAGTGGATAGCATCTATCAAAATAGGAACTCTTGAATGTTTATTTTTGTTACATTTGTTTATGTTATTAAAATACAAAATATAGTCCCATTTGTTTTGAAATGTATTCATTAATAATGCTATCATTACCGGTACTCAAGAATGACAATACTTTCAAGATGAAGTTACTTGGTTGCTGATATGCCATATAAATTATGGTACTTATTTTCATTAAACATTGTAATGAGGGCCCTCATGGGGTTTTTGATTATGTGATTACTTGGCCGTTTTTTTAATGATTATTTGATTATTAAGCCAAATATTTCATGATTATTTGATTACCTAGGACTGTATTTTTAGTTTATGATTATTTGATTACTAAAGATAAGCAAATATTTAATGATTTGTGATTATATTGGCAAAAAAATGGTGATTATGTGATTACTAGGACCCCCCACCCCATGAGGGGCCTCTGTAATGTTCCAGCTGTCAAAAAATCATCACTCCATGTTTTATTCTGTAAACCAACTTAATTTCTCGAGCAATTTATTTTCGCGAATAGAAAAACGAATTGAATTTAAATTACGCAAATCCGCATAACTTGGATTTTACCTTATCTAAACACCTCTAGTAAATTAGAAAATATCGAAATCGAATAGCCGCGAAATGGACTAGATAGGGCTAAATGCAAAATAAAGTATCCGTGAAAATAAGTTGGTTTACAGTACCGTATATATCTGGCCGTAGGGCCTTCACATAGAAAAAATGTATCTTTGAATTTGTTTTTGTTTGTTATGTGTATATGATGCTAGCATTTTTCATATTTTGTTAGTGTGATATAGTTGGGATGTCAACTTATAAAGGTGTTTTATCAGTTCAATATAAATATATGTATATCAACGAAAAGGTGTACCTTATGTATAGCTAGATGTCAGCTTTCATACCATATTGTGGGATACCTGAGGTTATAATTTAATTATCTTTTTTTATAGAATTGTTTCTATGGCAGTATTTTTGTGGGGTTTATTTTTTTTTAATTGTCTTCACCTGTTCAAGAAAAACAAACACTAATGGATTGATTTAATCCCACAAAACTAATGGATTTTTTTAAACCCACAAAATTGCACATATCTGCAGAAAAAAATCAGACACCTCACACAGAGAGATGCAAAAACTTTATCTTAATAGGAAGGCATTTGGAATAAATTGCTAAGATTTTTTTGGAACTTTCAAATACTGTTTCATCTCTGAAATTTTCCAAACTGACCTAATAGAATACTTATTTATTTAAACAAAATTTCAGTACGTATAGAGGCAGCCAGCCATGTAGCTAATGAAAGTGTGTTTTTTCTTGTAGTTTCAATTTTAGATGCACATTTCTAATGCAGTATTGTATCTCTTGTTCATAGAAATGAATATTTTGTTACTGAATATTTTTGTTACAATAAAATCCTTTACTATTATGTTTGTTTGATTTTGTTCCTAGATAGGTGAACAAATTAAACCAGATGCTCCGCAGGGCGTAGCTTTATACGACCGCAGAGGTTGAACCCTGAACGGTTAGGGCAAGTATGGACACAACATTCAAGCTGGATTCAGCTCTAAATTTGGATTGTGATTAAATAGTTGACACAGCATAGGTTTCTGACACAGAATAAATGTGTTCTAATGAACTTAAAATTTTTGTTTCTCTTAGAGCAATTCACTATGCTGTTGAATATTAATCCTCTCAAAAAAATGTTTGAAGAAATTTTCTTTTTTATTTATGAAATTTCAAATGAGAAAAATTGAACCCAATTTTTTTAATCACATCCCCCTTTCCCTTATTCCAAAACTAATCTCAATTAAAATTTCTAATGGAGTTTGCAACAATAACTACTCATTTAAATACATCATAAAATATTAAGATGTAAAAAAACTGCTTGTTATCACTGAATGGTAAAGATTATTTTAATTTATCAGTTGGTAGTAAAAAGTGAATATACATTGTATATTGTATATAACAAAGATTTAAGTTGATTCTGGACAAAGAAAGATAACTCCAATTAAAAAAAAATCTTGCTATTGCACAATATTTTGCAATTAGATATTTCTTGCTTACTATTCTGGACAAAGAAAGATAACTCTAATTAAAAAAAATTTGATATTTCACAATATTGTGCAATTAGATATTTCTTGCTATTGCGCAATACTGTGCAATTGAAAAGACTTGCTATTGCACAATACTTAATATAATAATTTTAGATCCTGATTTGGACCAACTTGAAAACTGGGCCCATAATAAAAAATCTAAGTACATTTTTGGATTCAGCATATCAAAGAACTTCAAGATTTCAATTTTTGTTAAAATCAGACTAAGTTTAATTTTGGACCCTTTGGACTTTAGTGTAGACCAAATTGAAAACAGGACCAAAAATGAAGAATCTACATACACAGTTAGATTTGGTATGGTATATCAAAGAACCCCATTTATTCAATTTTTGATGAAATCAAACAAAGTTTAATTTTGGACCCCGATTTGGACCAACTTGAAAACTGGGCCAATAATCAAGAATCTAAGTACATTTTTAGATTCAGCATATCAAACAACCTAACTGATTCATTTTTTGTCAAAATCAAACTAAGTTTAATTTTGGACCCTTTGGACCTTAATGTAGACCAATTTGAAAACGGGACCAAAAGTTAAGAATCTACATACACAGTCATATATATTGACAGTTAGATTCAGCATATCAAAGAACCCCAATTATTCAATTTTGATGAAATCAAACAAAAGTTTAATTTTGGACCCTTTGGGCCCCTTATTATGTTGGGACCAAAACTCCCAAAATCAAACCCAACCTTTCTTTTATGGTCATAAACCTTGTGTTTAAATTTCATAGATTTCTATTTACTTATACTAACGTTATGGTGCGAAAACCAAGAAAAATGCTTATTTGGGTCCCTTTTTGGCCCCTAATTCCTAAACTGTTGGGACCTAAACTCCCAAAATCAATACCAACCTTCCTTTTGTAGTCATTAACATTGTGTTTAAATTTCATTGATTTCTATTTACTTAAACTAATGTTATTGTGCGAAAACCAAGAATAATGCTTATTTGGGCCCTTTTTTGGCCCCTAATTCCTAAACTGTTGAGACCAAAACTCCCAAAATCAATCCCAACCGTTCTTTTGTGGTCATAAACCTTGTGTCAAAATTTCATAGATTTCTATTAACTTAAACTAAAGTTATAGTGCGAAAACCAAGAAAATGCTTATTTGGGCCCTTTTTGGCCCCTAATTCCTAAAATGTTGGGACCAAAACTCCCAAAATCAATACCAACCTTCCTTTTGTGGTCATAAACCTTGTGTTAAAATTTCATAGATTTCCATTCACTTTTACTAAAGTTAGAGTGCGAAAACTAAAAGTATTCGGACGCCGGACGACGACGACGACGACGACGACGCCGACGCCAACGTGATAGCAATATACGACGAAATTTTTTTCAAAATTTGCGGTCGTATAAAAACAGTGGTTTCTTTAGTTTAAACATATTTATTGTTCTGGACAGGACAAACAGATTAGACAAACGGGTTCTAAACAAGCATTTTTCTTGTTTCAGAACAATAACTTGTGTATATGTGAAAGTCTCTATTATAAATAAGATGGTTTTACTACAAGGCTCACATGAATTTTACATTACCAATGAAAAATGTTAATGAGTTCTAGGTCAGGAATTCTACCTGAAATAATATACTGACCGACTTTAGAAACGCAACACTAGATTATTCTTTTTAATTCCCGTTTTCAAATATGCAATTTTTTGTAAACAAACTTATGAAGAGAAAGTTTTTTCATTACTTCAATATTAAAAAAAAAAAAATGCAGTTTGAAAGTTGAATTGATTACGTCATTTTCAATGTTCAAATATTGTGTTATACACTAAAACCCTTTACCAATGAATGTGTCACTGTCAAAAGCAATGACTGCCTGTAACAAACGCCCAAAATGATTGTCAAAAAGGTCAACCAATTCTGTTCGGAACGTTTTTATGCCCCACCTATGATAGTAGAGGGGCATAATGTTTTCTGGTCAGTGGGTCCGTTCGTTTGTTCGTTCGTCTGTTCGTCCCGCTTCAGGTTTAAGTTTTTGGTCAAGGTAGTTTTTGATGAAGTTGAAGTCAAATCAACTTGAAACTTAGTATACATGTTCCCTGTGATATGATCTTTCTAATTTAAATGCCAAATTAGAGTTTTTACCCCAATTTCACTGTCCACTAAACACAGAAAATGATAGTGCGAGTGGGGCATCCGTGTACTATGGACACATTCTTGTTTTTTTTTTGCTGTTGTTCCATTGTTCCAGGTCAGAGGAGGGATTGGTGTCAAGAGCCTGTAATTCAGTGGTTGTAGTCTGTTGCTTTTTTCAATTTTCATAGAAATTTTGTCATTTCAAGAGTTTTCATTGCTTGCTATGTGGTACAGGTTTTGATTATTGGTAAAGGCTGTTCAGTGACTTCAAGCTGCACACTTCTACTTCATGTAGTCTCTGGTGGCAAGTAGTCCCATTAGCAATCATACTACATCTTTTATATTTTTCTTAAACAAACGAAAAATAAACAACATATTATATTTTTATGATTTAATAAATATAAAAATGTTTTACTTTTAAAAAATGCTCAACATTTTATTCAAAATAAGACAATGTTGTACAAATTCATAACAACTATATAAATGTGAATTTCTACAAAGTGAAACAATGTCAGTTAAATCTGATTCAAAAGCATTCTGTCAAAACAGACATTCAGTTTCTCTATTAGTACTTAATTGATAAATATATATACGAACTCTTTTATGTTCTTTTTTCTAACAATTAATTTTCATATACTTTCGTATATTAAAATTAAATATCATAAAAATGTAAAAATCAATGTGGACTTCCTTGGTCATACACATTATCTTTTCAATTGGTCGTTTCAGAATCTTATGCATTCTGGGTAATATTTTTCAAAAGCATACACCAAACGTTGTGATTGGTTTAAAACGTTCTAAACAATGAAAATTCAACCAATGATGCAATGTTATTTTCATTTTTGAGTACGAACAATGAAATTACCCATAGCGCCCTAGATTCTGAAAAGGTGAATTGAAAATTTGTAAAATAACTATCTTGAAAAACTTTTACCACTAACTTGTCTTTGGAAACAAGTGTAAATTAAATTTAAAAAAAATACTACATTATATTTAAAAACATCTATAAAAAAGCAAAATTATTTCGGTAATTTTTAAATATTTCAAAATTCTACAAAAATAAATATCAAATAAAAAAATAAATAACAAATGTATTACTCCTTTAAAAAAGAAGTTCTAACATGAATCTGGATTAATACACCTCAATAATATTAAATGTAAAATTTTGTATCAATGGTGGTTATTTTAACAACTGTAAAATTGGAATGGACGGTTTATATACAAATAAATATCACAGTTAATATTTGGCATTTAAGCTGCCATTAAAATAGCATCTTATATTCCAGCACAACGGTAAATATAAAATATAAATGTACATATCTGATGAGGGAATGGACGGGTAAATAACACCAGTGGTTTATTATTCCATAATAACGTAATACAATACATTAAATCTTCAAAAAATATTTTCAATTTTCTTTGAATAAGGCTGCAGATATTCCAATAAGATTTTATTGTTGTAATATCTAAGATTTACGAATGTGACTTTCCCAGGAAATGTCTTATTTTACAATAAATGAAATATGAAAAATATACAATAATGTCACTGTTATTAGGAATTTATGTATAAATGGAAATAATTTGAGAATGTTTTATTAAGACTAGAATGTTAATAATGATTCTTAATGTAGTAAAATGCTACATTAGTGATTGGTAAATGCTAATAAAATAAAGGTATTTGTATCACTATATGCATACAATGTATAAAAGAATATCTAGCGTGGCAATCAGTCTAAAGCATAAAGCTGACATTCAGCAAAACAAATATTTGCTTTTACTGAAGTTTTCAAGGCGAAAGTAATAATATACTTTTTTAAATTAATTTCATAGTTTCTCTTTATCTATTTTTTTTAGCAATACTGTGTCCAACTGAATATGAGACAAATCCTTCATTTTTTATCATTAGTTATATTTGTGAAAGTAAAACTTAGATCTAAATGCCAAATTATGTCTATATTCAAATATATTAGCATTCACATGTACCATAATTGGCTGTGTATAATACGCAGTTATGTATAGTATGCACCCCCTTTTCATCCCCCTCCCCCAAAAATCGTAGTAAATATTAAAATTTTGAGAGAAAAAATGTCAAGACCTTCTATTAAAATGTTTGATAGCATTTTGAGACTTGTGTATAATTCCTGCTTAGCTATGAAAGTACAAGTTATCTACATGTTACTATGAAATCACAGCGATTCACAGCGCCTGTAGAAGATGGCTCACCTTAATCACCTACAACTATCCTACATAAAGAGCTACTATCGAAACAAAAACTAGGATGTATGGCGACTGATTATAAAAAAAACTTACTAAGCCTACAGATATCTACCACTATATATTTTGTGTGTAAAATTAAAGTCAAATCTTATTTCATGTTCTTATGATTGATAAAAAAGATTTCGTTTAAAGCCACTCATTTTAACCTATGATAAAAACATCAATGTTAAACATAAAATTTTATGAGGCCTCACATAAGGTTTGACTGTAATTTTAATGTTTCAATGTTTCATCCCTCAAGAAATTCTTGTCTAAAATTGGTACAAGCTCCTTTCTATTCTCACTGCCAACACAGATGATGTGTTAATGATTAAAATATGCAAAATAAATCCAATCGAGTACAAATTTTTCACTAAAAAAACTGCCATTTACAAAATTGATTTTTCTCTCTGTTATTTTCATAAATCACAACATATATTGATAAAATTATAAAAAATAAATCTTGAAAGATTGGGCAAAATGAAAACAGTATGCAGAAAACATTCAATGACTATCTGGGAACCTACCATTTAATTTCGGAAATAACATTTTTATTTTTATACTGGTCAATGTCAATCATTGATATTCAGTGACACAATAGGCAAACAAGAAAACATTTTTAGGAATCCATTAAATGTTGAAGACGTATTTTCTTCCTCCAGCTGATAATGTAAGTTCCCAGATAATGCATTTCACCTATGAACAACGAAACTACCAAAAACAAGACATGACTGAAGGGCGAACATGGAATGATATAAAAGATGACTTTTCACTTCATACTAGCCTGCAAAAGGGGGTCTCTACTCCTTAAATATAATGTAATAGTGTAAAATATTAAACCCTTTTAAAGTCTATTGAAAATCCCCATCCCCAGCACTAAAAAATTTTGATTCTTGAAACAATGAGCGACTACTAAAATCCTTACAGCATATGAAAAATCCCTTGTTTTCTCAATTACATGACTAAAATACATATGGATTCAAAAATCTGCTAAATAAATGAAACCCCTGGGTTTAGAATTTTTTAGATGAATAAAATTTATTATTTCACAAAACAGTAGAGATGTTCCCTTTAACTTAAATATAATCGTTCAGCTTTATAAAAGAAATCTGTCCCAACAAAAACAAATAAAAACATCATTTTTTCTTGTTACCTTTTAAAAGTTTTTGCAATGGTTAAGTCTTTTTTTCAAATGTTGAAAAAAAAAAATCAAAAATTTATATCTTTTTTAAATCTATCAATTAATGAAACCAACTTCATTTCGCGAATATGTATAACTTGGATCTTTCCTTATTAAACTACATTGTACATCAAGTTAATTAGAAAATCGCCAAATTAAATCGTTGTGAAGTAGCTGGAGATAAACGCGAAATAAAGTATCCGTGAATATAAGTTGGTTTACAGTATGATATTTTTGCAATTATTTAATCCATCTTTCAAGGGTTAAGAAAACAACTGCCAAATATTTAGTTTTTTTTTTTGTAACCTTTCAATTATGAATAAGTTAGAAGCTGTATAAAGTGAAAAGTAATCTTACGTAGATAAATCATACTAACACACTACCACAGAACTATAAAATGTTAAAACTAATAGATGCATAAAATCATTTCCTAATTCTAATTCAATAAGTTACATCGAGATTTTTTTCTGGACAACATCATATTCTGACATGATTTCATGAATACTGCCTAATCTATATATCTGTTTAATTTAGCATAGTTATGTACTAGTAGGTGCGAAAAAAAATATTCCTATTTCTAATTTTAGAAGTCACATGAAGATTGTTTTTATTCTGGACATATCAACTTCTTCCATGATTTCATGAATACTGCCTAATCCATATATCTGTTTAATTTAGCATAGTAATATAGATGCAATAAAAAAAATCTTGTTTATAACTTAAATCAAGATTTTTTTTCTGCTCAACACCATGATTTCATGAATACTGACTACTCTAAAGACTATTCTGTTTAATTTAGCATATATAAATAAATAAAACTAAGCATGGCACTTGTGAAATAAATACTACATATCTATACAAATAAATATGGTTTCCTGCATGTAAAATAATTAGAAGGACAAATTTTACAAAAGTAAATGATTTGGAACATATTGTCTCATACAGAAAATGTGGATTTTTGGATTTTCAAATTTTCTTAATGATTGGAGAAAACTTAACATTGGCCACATTGAGTTTTTGGCACCATGTAATAATGTACATTTTAAGGCAAATTATGACTTTTGATATCTGATTCTTTGCATAATTAAACTAGTGCATTGTTTTCACATTAAAGGAAATTTAAACTACAGTATAATTTTGTCTTAATCATCAGTGACTACAAATCTTTGGTTTCAGATATGTCAGTCAGGGGTAGATCCAGCCATTTTTTAAAGGGCAGGGTTTTTCAACTATATGCCCCCATTCAAATGCATTGATCGTCAAAAAGAAAGAGATTTCCAACCTCCCCCTGGACCCCCCACTGTTAGTAATGATCACATGATACTGTTTTAAATTCAAAGTGTAACTCAATCTAAATATTTTTGATAAAATAAGTTTCAAAGTTAAGGGGAAATAACTCTGTTATCTGTTATTGCCCCTTATTTAATGTATCTTCAGACTTTTTTCACCAGTCTGTATAAACATTTGAAGTGTAGTAATTCTGGTATGATTGCAAATATGACAACTATCTACCAAGGAAAATTTTTCATGAACTAAGTTACACACTGAAGATAAAAATAAAACGACAAAATTATACTGTAGCAAATTTCCAGTCCTTTTTTTCAGCCACACTTTTCACAATAAAAATATCAAGATTAAAATCCATTGTAAGTTATACTGCAAGGCTCGTTGACTAACAAGTGTTTTTAATCTTAAGATTTTTGTGAAATGTTGACTGTTTCTTGAATCATACACAATAAAAAACCTAGGACGGAACTCTAACTGCCATTTTAATACTGTGTTAATCTTATTAGATATATCATTATAAAATAACTCAATCATTCTTATATAAAACAATCACTTTACATACATATTTACGAATTTTAACTTAATATAGCAAGTTTTCATAAATAATCTAAAGGTCTATCCTGGCGTCATGTGCTGTAATCTTGACCGAACGATTCCTCGCTACCCGTCTCTCCACGGTATAAGTCAATCATGTGACTTGAGGGATAGGTTCGATTGAGGTAGTTATCTATAGACTGATTACGGAATGGAACTAAGTTTTCTACATAATGGTCGGGATCATTAGCCCAGCTTGTGTCTGCATTACTGCCGATCCCGCTGGTACCCCCAGCAATGCTGTGGGTGTGGGAGTGGCTATGAGTCTCGGGAGTAATTGCTCTGGATATCTGAAAAGAACTAAAAAAATAAGAGACTGAAGATCAGATAAAGATGGTTAGAAAGAAGCACAAAAATGTTAGTTTAAGGATGTTTGCTCCTCTATTTTTAGATTTTTTTGTCAGATTTTCGAAATCTTCTGGTTTTATCTATTTGAATGCCTTAAAAAAAATTGCCCATGGCCCCCCCCCCCCCCCCCCCATTTTTCTTTTTATAAATCTTTTATATGTACAATTATAAGCCATCTATAAAAGTCTTATAAAATCTGTGTTATCTTTTAATAGTTTTTGAGAACTTTAATTGGTCAACGTTAAAGCTATGAAAAATCAAGAGAGAACATTTTCCTGCCAAAATTCCAAGGCTATATATAATATCTCAAAAACAAGCACATTGACCCCTTTACTTTTTTTTGCTTTCTTGCTTCCTTAATTTATACCCTATCAATATTGCTAGTTTTATGGAAAGTTATTTATTTTGAAACTGAGCAGCAAACTTCCTTAAAGACAATTAAGAAAGCATAGGCATAAAGTATTTTTCAACCTTTCAACAGAAAAGTAATTAGCCATGTGCAAAAAAAAATGTGTATTCTTTTATTTGAGAGGGAACAAAATTTTGCAGTGGAAGACTAATTTGTATTTTTGTGGAAAGTTGATTTCATGGTACATGTATTGTTGAGGTCTGCATACAAAACCTTTAAAAAAATTATTCTTCTTTAAATATTTAAATATGTGATTTTCTTTTAACCATGAAAATCCAAGACAATTGCTATCCAATGAATAATAATAAATCCACAGTCTCTGAACTTAGCAAAAGAATTAGCAAATTGTATAACACTTGTGTTACCAAAATATGTATTTAATATTTGACACTTGTTATTAAGCAACCAAAAATCCAACAATGCACATTCTATTACTGAGTAAGAGATGAGAGGTCTTTAACATGACGCTAAGAGGCCGAGGACAGCATTTAATGATTTGAAACTACTAATTATACAATTATGTAAAATAAAAATCGACCAAAGAAGCAGAATCACACAATCTTTGTTCTGTCATTGTTGAAAACCCATACTGTGACCTACAGCTGTTAATTTCTAGGTCATTTGATCTCTTGTGGAGAGTTGTCTCATTTGCAATCATACCATATCTTCTAATTTTTATATAACATAAACAGTATTTACCTCTCTATCTTTGCCTACTTTGTATGCCTTCAGTAATTTATCTAAAGCATTTTTCTGTTGTAAAATCTGATCTATACGATCTTGAAGGCGTGAATTCTCCTCCTCTAGAAACTTTGTACGGACTTGTAACGTCGATACCATTCTGCGTTTTTCCCGTATTTCCTCTTCGTGATCTGTGATCCTGTAATAAATGTGATTCGCTGAAACAACATCATTTGGCGTGTTAGTATATATATGCCAGAGCAGCCAAGCTATACTACAGGGGTGAGAAAAATCACAACAAACAGTACAAGTGCAAATTTTAAGAAAAGTAAAGATATTGCTACTCAAATCTACAGGAGAAGAATATATTAGTATTACTAGTATAAGTGATTAAATTTCATGTAGAGATAAGAATTTTTTGAGCTAAACTTTTCATGAGGTATTCTTTTCATATTTCCTTGTTCCAAATTATGATCTTCTTTCTATGAGGGTCTCTATGGGGTCCTCTATTTCTGTCTTGTTTTACCAAATATTCTAAAAGTTTTAGATTTTAGAACCTCTTCATTATTCTCTTTTCTTTGTTTTTGCCGATTTTTTTGTATTTTTGGTCCTTTATTCTCTATTCTGTAAACACCACCCCGCACCATCTTCTTTTAAATTGAATGTTTAGTGAATTAATCTTATTCCCAAAAATGTTATACAAAATTTAAAATGCGATTTTTGGAAATTCAGAAATTATTGGGATGTTTTTCTTATTACGAAAAATGTGACTGGGTAAAAAGCGCAATAATTTTGAAATTTTTTATATGAATTTAACAGGATTTTTCTCAATATCACAAAAATTAAAATCGCATTTTAGACTTAAATGACTAATTCGCAATAATAAATGCACACAATAATTTCTAAATTTACAGAACATAGGTTAAAAATTGCGAAAATCTATATTTTTAATACTAAACTTTTTTGTGATTGTTCTTTTCATATTTGAAATTAAAAAGTACAATGAGCAAGGTGAAATTAGCCACAAGAATCAAGCTGTGCTAGTGCAAGCTGCAAGCATACAAGTTTGCCACTATGTAGCATATTATAAAATTGCATAAAAATCAATAATTTCAGTTCCATTTTATCAACCATATATTTTTTGGCTTGAAATCAGTCACATTTCTACATTTTGGTGCAAATATGAAATATATAGAAAGTCAAAAGTACTAGTTTGAAAGCTGCATGCATATCATATTCCTTTCTTGCATTTGAAAATTGTGATGTCATGTCTTAGGTAATATAGTACAGATTATACAGCACTCAAGGTGATCTGATCAAAATTACCTCTGCTTGCCAGCAGTTTTTGCTCACTGAATGCTGGTTATTTTGGGAGATGATTATGCAAATTCAACAAAAATGAAGGCATAATCACTCAGATCCACCAGCCACCAACAGTTTCAGAGATAATAATGCAAAGCCACAGATGAGTGATTTTAATTGAATCAATTTATGTGTATTATAGACTGAAATGTGAAAAACAACTTTTTTTCAATGTTTAGCCCTATCGAGTAGATTTTGTTGCAATTTCACATATTTGCAACATTTTTTATTTGCAAATTTTGTGTACATAGTTGTGGAATAAAAAAGTTGGGTTACAGTATATAACAGCAACATTGCATCATGACATGAATTTATTGAAGCTATAAATGAAAGCACAAACCATTCAGAAACATACATTAAAGTTAGCTATATCATAAAGATCAACCAAAGTATATACAATCTCTAATTTCTGTAAATATGTTTCAATTTAATACAGTAACTTTATGGCATCTAAAGTTTTCTTAGTTTAACATATTTGGATATGATCAGTTAAATAATGAAATTTATCTTATCATTGAAAATAAGATTTTTGAGGGTATAATTTTTTAGACCTTTCTCAGGAGTGGATTCATGTCTCAAATCAGTTTTGTTTTGGATAGGATAAACAAACATCCCAAAAGATCTAAAATGGCAAACACCCACTATCCTCATATGAATTTCTGCCCCCCCCCCCCCTTCTTTTATATTAGCTCAGATAACTTACTGTGACATTAACTCCCTTTTATCATGTAACAGTTGTTGATAATTTTTATCCATTTTCTCCTTCCAATCCATCTCCTTCCTGAGAGAATTCCTCGTCAATCTCAGATCCTCTTCACATCGGCCTATCTGTTCCTGCATCCTAGCTCTCTCCTTAGAATATATCTCTCTGAAAAATAAACAAAATGATTTCATTGTAGTTTTTTTTTACTCACTCTTTTTGTTGTTGTTGTTGCAATCAAGTTTTATATTAGTACAAATGTATAACAGATGATTGAATAATTGCATCATTGTGCAACATCATATTAAATGTACTGGTAATGTGCACACACATCAAGATTCCAGATATCTGTATAGCATACACTTACTTAAAGAATAGTCAACATAATAAAACTATTCATATTCTATATGTAAAACTGACAACAATCAAGTAGTATTTAATAGCAACGACCTTTCACCTGGTAGCACGTGTAACTGATTTTCTTGCAAGTGATAAACAAATCTGCCGAAAGCTATTTGCTGAAGCCATACTGTGATTAACCAAAAGAGACTATTCAACATCGAAAATTTTGATTTTGATTTTTTCTTCTTTGAAACTAAGTAAGAAAGCTCACACCAATACAGTTGACAACTTGTAATAGAACTGATTAATAAATTATGTTTCTTAATAGATCGAAAGATGGTTTAATTGTGGTATGTTTTGTAATATATATGTTTATATCTGATCAAAAGGGGACAGATTTAAAGATAAATCGATCAGGAAACTACTTTACTGCACCTTTCTCAAAACTAAATTTGATAACCAATTTTCCATTTTTTCTATACACCTATAAAGCATTTCTACACAAACCCAATAGGCATCTATAAAACTAAAATCTATAAATGTAATGACCTGTAAATCATGCATAAATAAACGTTAAATTATTCAGAGAGCATTGTGTCAGAAAACCCACATAAATAGTGACTAAATCAAAGAGTTAACTATAACCCATAATGAATAACCATCATGCACATTCTTATTTATTTACTTTATTTTTTTTTACTTTATCTTTTTTTATTTTGAGTATAAGATTATCACAAACAAGTCTTTGCTATCTTTTAAAATTTGAAGAAAAAAAAATAGATATGAAAACACTATCAGTTGAAATGCAAACTTAATTGTAGAAAGGCGGTGGGGATTGGAAGGGGTTATAACCCCAAATTGCCTTAAAAAAAGGCTTTCTTTTCAGATTCCCTAAAACAATTATCATTAATTCCTGAGTCCTGATAAGTGTAAATCCCAAATTCCCAGAAAAATAAAGTCCTTATCTCGACATCATTGATTGATCCAGAAAAATTGACTTATAATACAGAAGTCTTAGTTCCTGGAAACTTTATGACAGATGCACACACTGGAGACCCAAAAAACATGACTGTAGGAATTAGATATTGAATATATTCCACATTGGATATCAAAACAATTTTAACATACGGTAAACAACATTTTGACCAAATGAAATCATGGGTACAATGTAGGTCAAAGTTACTCAAATGTATTGGTCTAGTACAAAGCAGATTATATTCAGGTCTCATTTTTATGATTTTTGTTTTGGATATGCATGCAATTCTTGTCATTGAACGATAATTAAATGTTCTAGATAGACAAAGATAATAGGGAAATACCACTTATATATGCAAGCAAGGTTTCTGAGGAATATACCTATCTTTAATAAAAGTTAACAAAAATAAAAATAACAAGATTTATACTACTATGCCTTTTTCACTTTTGTGTTTGAGAATTAATGGATGATTTATTTTTTTTACGCCTACATGCATATTCATTCCTGAGATTTCATACACATAAGCTGTGACTATACATTACGTTAAAATATACAATACATTTTTACATATCTGATTAACATAGTATTACTTGTGTTTACAATGTGTGCACTTTGATGGGAATTCACATCTAATAACAAAAATAATATTCTAAAAAAAATAATTTCAAAAGACCTACTTCCTTTGCATAACAATGTCATCTGAGACAAAGCTCCTGAAAATGGATACATGAAAATGAAAACTCTTGTGGATTCATAATTATTTATGGGGTACCAATTTTCGTGATTTTTCATTGGTATAGGTGAAGCAAGATTTTAAATGTTCAACGAATTATAAATTTGCTATTGGACTGAAATCAAATATCAATGAAAATGAAAAATTTCCTTAATCCACGAAAATTGATACCCACGAAAATAGGCGAAGCCACAGTAAGTCAACTACATCGCATCTAGAAATGAAATTTTCAAATTCTAATATCTTTCAATTTCAATAAAATTATGTTTGTTTCAGAAATCACTGAAAGTTCTATTTCCAGTTTAATGAACTTTAATAACAGAAATGATTTAAAAAAGAAATTTTTAAATGCGGACTGTATTCTCTAAATGGCCATAAGTAGCTATGCACTACATAATATATACCATGCTGTATATTATATATATCATAACAACAATGTATAGAAATCTTATTCAGAAGCATCATGCTAGGTATAAAAAACTTTATTAAGCCCAAGTTTTCATTATTTACAATATAATCTTTTATTATTGCTATTTTACAAAATTTTCCTTTGATAATATCCTTTCTCGGCCCAGTAGAGTAATATGAAAAATTATCGCGTGAAACTAAGGGTGCACGTGCCATTGTCAATGAAATTAACAACGTCATCATAGTTAAAATGGCAATAAACAGATTATCATTGGTCATCTCAACTCTATTGCTGTTCTCACTTTCGCCATAGCCGCTCAAGCAAGAAAATCAATCTTGTTGAGATTGCCAACGATAATCTATAATTTAGTGAGACATAGAATTCTATACTATGATACAAGAAGGGCAAATAGTCTTATCAGATTCTTAAAATAATCGTCCAATCGTACCTGGCTCTCATCAGTTTGACTTTAGTCTTCATCTTTCTCTCTTCGTATTTTCGTTCCTGCATTTCTCTTCTCTCATTTACAGTCAACAGTTCATATTGTAAATCTTTGATTTCCTTTTGTAGTCTTACAATCTGGTCCATCATTGACCTCTTCCCGACCTCTGTCATGTGCTGTTGCTATATTCAAATATGATGAAATACAATTATATAATATACAATGTAAATGCAGAATTTCAAAGTCCCTTATAAATTATGAATGTTAATTCTTAATCATAAAACAAGTAGGTTTCTAGAAGTAATAAAAGATATATCTATTCATAATCAGGAAAATCATTTCAAATATCAGAGTTTTTTGTTCAATTAAAAACAAATTGTACTAGGCACTTTTAAAGTTGAATGACATTAATAATAATGAAAAGTGGATAGAAAACAAAAAAGAAAGTGCAAAATAAAATACAGAAGAAATTATATTTTACTGTTAAAATAATTCTAACAAACTATTCTCATGCATTATATACTGTGCTTAATATTTATATGTATATATATGTACATTTCTACAACATAAAATTACATCTATAAACTGTATACTACATTTTTTGTGACATTTTAAGGCCATTCATCGAAAGTCAAGAATCAACTGTTATCATTTCTTACATGTAATTTATATAAATAAAATTTTTAAAATTTGGTTTTGTTTCATGAAATCAATGCATAATGTAGAAAAGAATAAAAGAAAGTGAAAAGAATAAATTAATGAAACAGCAACCTAACAAAACGATAAGTCAAAAAGACATTTTCTCGATATCTGTAGCATTGTTTATCTCACATAGTTATCATAACATAACCTTGTTACCTCCCTTTGTTATCATAACATAACCTTGTTATCTCCCTTAGTTATCATAACATAACTTTGTTATCTCCCTTAGTTATCATAACATAACCCTATACATTTTGTAAATCTGCTAAAATATGTTAAGCTATAAACTTTCTTTAGCAATAAAATCATTACAATCGAGCAACATTTCACCAATTAACAAATAACATCATGCAAAAATAAACTGCATTCTTTTTAAAGAGCCCAAAACGAATGAAGAATGGATTTTTTAAGAATGAATATATGATATAGATTTCTGTAAAAAAATTAGTAATTTATAATTATTTAGAATCTAGACTTTATTTTTTGCCTTTGCTGATATCATTTTAAGTGTTATTTCAAAATTATAAATTATGATAATTTTTTTTAATTTGATTACTATCATCAGTCAAAAAATTTACCAAATTTTCAATAAAAAAAATTATATCAATGCATTAAAACGCAAAATGTAACTGTCACTCTCAAATAAATGCAATAATCTAGTTTCAAAAATCTTTGATTTCCTTTTGTAGTATTTTTTACAGCAAAGACTTTAATAAAGTTACGAAAAATAAACTGTGTAGATGAAGAATAATGAAAATACTAAAGCCATGCTACAGAAAAAGGAGCGCTATTTTGCCCATAGCTGTACCTGACCATCCCAGTTTGTTGAATACAGGTTTGAATCCTGGCAGCATGAAAATAAAACACCATATTAGTTAAATCTACAGGCTAGAAACAGGCAGCATGAATATTTTGTTCATATTTTTTACTTTGTGTTTTGTTAAATTCATATTTAGGGCTATTCCATTTAATTGTATGTGAGAGGGTTGGAAAGGAAGTTTAATTATTGAATGTGGGTCATGGGTCTTTTTTCAGTGTGGTCTTTTACCATTATGCAAAATTATCTAAAAAATGGTTCTTGGTAGTAGGGATATTTGAAACTCTCTTCCTACCCTACCACATACAATTTTAAAGAAATAACCCTTAATACAGTATCATTTGAATTAAAAAAGAATGAACTTGTTTCTTCAAAATAATATAAAAATATAAAAATATAAATGGTTACCTTTTTGTTTGCAGTTAATGAAATTTGAAACTAGAGGCTCTAAAGAGCCTGTGTCGCTCACCTTGGTCTATGTGCATATTAAACAAAGGACACAAATGGATTCATGACAAAATTGTATTTTGGTGATGGTGATGTGTTTGAAGTTCTTACTTTACTGAACATTCTTGCTTCTTACAATTATATCTATAATGAACTTTGCCCATTAGTAACAGAGAAAAATATTTGGTAAAAATTTACATAAATTTACCAAATTAATGAAAATTGTTAAAAATTGACTATAAAGGGCAATAACTCCTTAAGGGGTCAATTGACCACTTAGGTCATGTGGACTTATTTGTAGATCTTACTTTGATGAACATTATCGCTGTTTACAGTTTATCGCTATCTATAATAGTATTCAAGATAATAACCAAAAACAGCAAAATTTCTTTAAAAATTACCAATTGGAGGGCAGCAACCCAACAACTGGTTGTCCAATTGATTTGAATATTTCAGGGCAGATATATATTGACTTGATTAACAATTTAACTCCTTGTCAGATTTCCTCTAAATGATTTTGGTTTCAGAGTTATAAGCAAAAAACTACATTTTACCCCTGTTCTATTTTAAGCCGTGGTGGCCATCTTGATTGGATGGCCAGGTCATCGGACACATTTTTCAAACAAGGTACCTCAAAGATGATTGTGGCCAAGTTTGAATTAATTTGGCCCAGTAGTTTCAGAGGAGAAGATTTTTGTAAAAGATAACTAAGATTTACGAAAAATGGTTAAAAATTGACTATAAAGGGCAATAACTCCTAAAGGGGTCAACTGACCATTTCGGTCATGTTGACTTATTTGTAAATCTTACTTTGCTGAACATTATTGCTGTTTACTGTTTATCTCTATCGATAATAATATTCAAGATAATAACCAAAAACGGCAAAAATTTCCTCAAAATTACCAATTCAGGGGCAGCAACCCAACAACAGGTTGTCCGATTCATCTGAAAATTTCAGGGCAGATAGATCTTGACCCTATAAACAATTTTACCACCATGTCAGATTTGCTCTAAATGCTTTAGTTTTTGAGTTATAAGCCAAAAACTGCATTTTACCCCTATGTTCTATTTTTAGCCGTGGTGGCCATCTTGGTTAGTTGGCCTGGTCACCGGACACATTTTTTAAACTAGATACCCCAATGATGATTGTGGCCAAGTTTGGTTTAATTTGGCCCAGTAGTTTCAGAGGAGAAGATTTTTCTAAAAGATAACTAAGATTTACGAAAAATGGTTAAAAATTGACTATAAAGGGCAATAACTCCTAAAGGGGTCAACTTACCATTTGGGTCAGGTTGACTTATTTGTAAATCTTACTTTGCTGAACATTATTGCTGTTTACAGTTTATCTCTATCTATAATAATATTCAAGATAATAACCAAAAACAGTAAAATTTCCTTAAAATTACCAATTCAGGGGCAGCAACCCAACAACGGGTTGTCCGATTCATCTGAAAATTTCAGGGCAGATAGATCTTGACCTGATGAACAATTTTACCCCATGTCAGATTTGCTCTAAATGCTTTGGTTTTTGAGTTATAAGCCAAAAACTGCATTTTACCCCTATGTTCTATTTTTAGCCATGGCGGCCATCTTGGTTGGTTGACCGGGTCACCAGACACATTTTTTAAACTAGATACCCCAATGATGATTGTGGCCAAGTTTGGTTAAATTTGGCCCAGTAGTTTCAGAGGAGAAGATTTTTGTAAAAGTTAACGATGCCAGACGACGACGGACGACAGACGACGGACGACGGACGACGGACGACGGACGACGGACGCCGGACGCCAAGTGCTGAGAAAAGCTCACTTGGCCCTTTGGGCCAGGTGAGCTAAAAAGGGAATGAATTTCTTTCTTTCAAAATAATATAAAAGTGTACACAAATTAATGACCCGCATAATATTGAAATTAAGCTGCCTATTTCATTAAGAAGTTTTGAATTTATCTATCTGTGTGGTAAAGCCAACTTCCATTTGTGTATTTCTATAAATTGGTGACTTGCAGAAGACCTTTTTTTTTATAAATAAATACCTGAATAGCTTTTGAAATATATAACTGAAAATGCAATTCTTAAATTTGACTACTAAAACAAATATATGAAAATTACTATAAACACCTATCACCAAAATAATTTATTCAAAAGCTCATGAATATTCAAACTTTAATGTGTTGTGTCAGTGGCTACACCAACCCCTTATTCACTCATTAAGGCTAGTTGCTTCCCTTTCCAAACTCAATCAACCATGTAAACAACACAATGTTTAACTACCCACCATTTCAATGGCTGTCTGGCTTCGGTCATGCATTTCCTCCAACTTGGCTTCAAGATCTAGCATCGTGTGTTGTAGCTCTCGATTTTGCTCCATGACTTTAGATTCTCGCGTTCTAAGTAAAGAGACTTGATGTTTGAGTTCTGCCACTGTTTGATCTAATAGTGTTCTGTAAAGACAAAAACAGGTAATAATTCAAAAATATATAGTTGATTAAGGATTCCAAAACAGCTCGTATAAAATGATATAAATCTTTGAATAATAAACATAAAACCCAACAACAAGAATGTGTCCATATTACATGGATGGCCCACTCGCACTATCATTTTCTATGTTCAATCGATCTTAAAATTGAGTCAAAACTCTTATTTGACATTAAAATTGGAAAGATCATATTATAGGGAACATGTGTACTAAAGTTCAAGTTAATTGGACTTCAACTTCATCAAAAAAATATCTTAACCAAACAATTTAACCTGAAGTGAACATTTTCATTTTATATGTTCAGTGGACCATGAAATCATGGTCAAAACTTTAATTTGACATTAAAATTAGAAAGATCATATCATAGGGAACATGTGTACTAAGTTTGACGTTGATTGGACTCCCAACTTCATCAAAACCTACCTGGACCAAAAACTTAAACCTGAAACATGACAGACAGACAAACAGACTGAAGAACCAACAGAAGAACAGACATACAGACCGAAAAAGATAATGCCCCTAGGTGGGGCATAAAAAAGATGATTTAAAAATTTATATTTACACTTTTGATGTTGAGCTGAATTTTGTAGTCGAAATATCCCTATATCTGCTCCAAAAAACCTTCTGACATCAAGCAATAATTCCTTTTTAATTGTAATTGTGATGTCAAAGTTTAAGGGAACATGTGTGATTTTACCTAATGGCACACAAATCTGCATACAAGTATAAATACATCTATTTACACAATAGAGTTCATGTAAGACTGGGTACATTTTTTTTGTTAAACTGTCAAAACCAGTCAAATGTGTGCAGAAAAAGAAGCAGCATGTTTTTTACAGAGAAAATATAAATGAACTCAAGATAATAGGTGCCTACACCTACCTCTGTAATTTTTCTCCTTCCATCTGATTCCTTAATTGAACAACCTGTTCTTTCTTCTCTTGTAGATCATGCTTTAAATCCTCGGCCTGATGCATCTGATGTTCAACTGATTTCATTTTGTATGAAACATCATTCAATTCAAGTTGTAGTTTCTCAGCCTAAAACATACAATATTCATCTTTAGTATCAAGTTGAAAACAATGTTGATCCGAGTTCAAGTACCTGTTATTTCTTGGATGAAACATTTAATTATTTACTGCGAAAGTCAACAACCTCCTTTCTCTTGTAACGATGTTCTATACATAACTTAAATCATTCTTAAGGAGAGCCTTTCATTTAAGGTTCGAGGTCAAGTACCTGTTATTTCTTGGATGAAACATTTAATTATTTACTGCGAAATTCAACAACCTCCTTTTTCTTGTAGCCATGTTCTATACATAACCTAAATCATTCTTAAGGAGAGCCTTTCATTTAAGGTTCGAGGTCAAGTACCTGTTATTTCTTGGATGAAATATTTAATCATTTACTGCGAAAGTCAACAACCTCCTTTTTCTTGTAGCCATGTTCTATACATAAACTAAATCATTCTTAAGGAGAGCCTTTCATTTAAGGTCCGAGGTCAAGTACCTGTTATTTCTTGGATGAAACATTTTTAAATTATTTACTGCGAAAGTCAAAAACCTCCTTTCTCTTGTAGCGATGTTCTATACATAACCTAAATCATTCTTAAGGAGAGCCTTTCATTTAAGGTCCGAGGTCAAGTACCTGTTATTTCTTGGATGAAACATTTAATTATTTACTGCGAAAGTCAACAACCTCCTTTCTCTTGTAGCCATGTTCTATACATAAACTAAATCATTCTTAAGGAGAGCCTTTCATTTAAGGTCCGAGGTCAAGTACCTGTTATTTCTTGGATGAAACATTTTTAAATTATTTACTGCGAAAGTCAAAAACCTCCTTTCTCTTGTAGCGATGTTCTATACATAACCTAAATCATTCTTAAGGAGAGCCTTTCATTTAAGGTTCGAGGTCAAGTACCTGTTATTTCTTGGATGAAACATTTAATTATTTACTGCGAAAGTCAACAACCTCCTTTCTCTTGTAGCGATGTTCTATACATAACCTAAATCATTCTTAAGGAGAGCCTTTCATTTAAGGTTCGAGGTCAAGTACCTGTTATTTCTTGGATGAAACATTTAATTATTTACTGCGAAAGTCAACAACCTCCTTTCTCTTGTAGCAATGTTCTATACATAACCTAAATCATTCTTAAGGAGAGCCTTACATTTAAAAATCAAATAGTCTCATACTTTAGAGCAAATTTTCCCCTTAAACACACCATGAAGGATGTTTCAGACAAATATTTTTTGTGTCCATGAAAATCCTGTACATTTTTATGACAAAGTAGTTTCTTGTCTAGAACAAAGGTTAAACTCTTAGACAGGTAATTGCAGAATGGATATATTTAAGTTCTTTCCACAATCATTTCAAATATTGAAAGATTTTTAAATAACTGTAGAATAAGTGATTTTATTCAAGGACTTTCATGTACTTTAATTTTGACAGAACACATATAGTCTATACCAATTTTATTTAGCATATTTTCATATAAACTAAATGTGCAAAATTTCTAATTAATCTGTTAACAACATAGAGAGAGAGAAAAAAAACAGTTCAAACCCTGTAATTTGTGCAAACTGCAGAATTTCATGAAAAGTTTGTATTAAGAAATAATGCACTGCAAACATTTGAAAAACAAAAGTAAGGTATTTTTCCTAATCAATTCACACACACTAACATGGCATGTTGAGTATCTATTGGTAAATAATGCACATTTATCAGAGAAAAAAATGAACAAGTATAGACTGCCAACTTTCTAAAAATTGTATTATTCGTCACCCAACCACAGTTTTTTTCTGTGCATGCTTTCATCTGATCATATTCATAAATTAGCATATTTTTTAATCACTTTCGTTTCAAGTGAAAAATCTCCAACTTGTTAATTTCTATTTTAAATTTCTCATAAATACTCAATTGTATAAGCGAGATGTCTTTATGCTGGTTAATGAAAGGGAACCCTTTAAAGTTACATGTTTGAATCCAAAAGTTTGAATGACAAATATATAGTAAGGTTAGCCTTTAGTACTGAAAACATATATCCTTTACCTTCTTTATTTCAAAATGTTTATACAATAAATATGTAGCCAGGTTAGGATATATAACCTTGTCCTTTAGTGCTGAGAAGAACAAAATCAAAATTATCTCCCCTGTTATTTAGCAAAGGGAGATAACTATACAATATTTTCAAAAATTAATGATTTTTATTCAAGAATACAAAACACTAGCATTACAACACATCTATACTGAACATCTACAGTGTAACTACATCTTATATGAAGCAACAATGTGTTAATGAAATAAACCTCTACTCAGAACTTACTTTTTTTACTGAATGAAAGACTTTATTTCGGTAGGCCTTGAAATGATATGAATAAAGAGTTTAAGGTAGAAATGTATAGAGCACCATATTGTATATTAGAATTTCTTTGAAAGAAACTGTGATAAGTTCATTCTGAAAGTATGCAAAAGTAAAACTCTTTCAATGGAACTTGGTAGTGATACTGTCAACCAACTAATTTTTTAGGGCAATTTTTTTTCAATTTTCACCAGTGGAAAAATGTCATGAATAAAAATCCTCTAATTATGTAAATCTTCCATCTTTCCTTTATCATGTTTATCAACTACACCAAGTAAATTTGAAAATGGTGAAATTTATTTGATGCAAAATGGTCTTTTTAAGACATCAAAACATTATCTGCATAACTAATTTGGTTAACAGTATGTAATCAAGAAAAAGACAGAAAAATGAAAAATATAACTGCTATAAATTCATACACTGTAAGTATGCAAAAAGTAAAACTTTTAAAGGCTTAGCAATGGGACTTTCTTTAGAATGCAATCAAGGAAAGCACAGATGACAAACCATGTTAATGCTTAAATTAATTCTATGTTAAATCTTATTGAAAATTACAGGTTCTATTGCATATACAGAAATGGATGCTTGATGATGACTGTTAAATGAGAAATATTCACAACATTTTTGTTTTGTTATTTGTTTCTATGGCGACACTTAATATGACAATTATCTGTGGGAAATCATACACTTGAAATATTTTGAAAATGACGTAAAAAAAATTCTTTGTTGCAAATTGTGAACATTTCCCAGTTTACAGCATATATATAATCCTAGTCTAAACTATAGATTTACAAACTTCTTTCACTCACTTCAACCCAACAATGAAAACTATTAACTTGTGACCTTGATGTTTGATACTGACCTTTCTATCTGATGTTTCCGCCCTACTCTGTGCAGATTTAAGACTAGCCTCAAGGTTAGCAGTGGACTGCTGTACCAGTGTATTCTCAGCATATTTATTATTGTATCTCTGTAATAGACAAAAAGCATGTTTTTATGCTTCATAAACAAATTACACAACAATCAAATAGAAAATGAATATGCAAAAAAGAAAATGTTAAGGAAGCTAGCTTGTCATGTTTTGGATTTTTTTGTCAGATTTTCGGAATCCTCTGGTTAAATCCATTTGAATGCCCTGAAAAAATTTGTCCGGTGACCCCCATTTTTCTTTTTGTAAATCTTTGACATGTATAATGATAAGCTGTCTTTAAAAGTCTTATAAAATTTTAATTATTTTTTAACAGTTTTTCAAAACATTATCTTGTCAATGATAAAGATACGAAAAGTCAAGAGAGAATTTTTTCCCGCCAAAATTTCAATGGTTAATATCTCGAAAACAAGCACGGTGACCTATAAATTTTTTTTGCTCTTTGGATTCCTTTATTAATTCCATATCAATATAAACTAGTGTTTTGAAAAGTAAATTACTTTGAAACTGATTAGCGACTCCCTTAAGAGATCATAACTGCAATGAAAATGTAAATTTCCAAAAATTCATGCATTTTTTTTTAAAATTTAAAACGAAGAATGAATTTCTTATCTGTTTTTCTGAGTAGTCTATTCAGCAGTGACATATTTTAAATTCAGAATGCGAGCATGTTTTTAAAGTAAATCTTGGACAACCTATTATTATGTAAAAATAGTCCATGCAATTCCTTTCTTCTTATATAATTGTTCTTTGTTCGTCATTTGGTCTGTGGTTGTCTCATTGGCAATCAGGCTGCATCTCCTTACCTTCATACGAGGGTAGTGATGCCATTTACCATCAGGCCTCTAACTGTCATATTTTTGCTATCGTTAGCATCAAATTGGCTAAAAATTTTATTGTGAATTGTCAAAATATCCTTATCAGGATTCGTCAGAGGTCTCAAATAATTAACCTTATTGTCATTTTTGGAAAAAATTAAACATGCTTCATCAAAATAAGTCATTTTTTTATCATCTGAAATAAAATGTACATTTTATCGTCAAGCACCAAAAATTACCGTTAATATCATTTGGCAAGAACTTTTATTGTTATCCAATGAAGGTACCCCCATTAGGACCCTCTTATACTAGTTCTAGACTAATTTACCCTTTCCAGTTCATCTTCTAAATTTCTCTTCGTCATTTCAAGGGTGGCATTCTTTTCCATCAAACTTCTAACTTGACTCCATACCTACAAAAATATATACATATTGACAATAAAATTCTACAAAGGAGTGCAATTTGACCTTAAAGTAATAAATATATATCTCTGAATAATATTGGCATGTGAGTGTTTGTAATAAAAAACTAGCATTTAATAATAAGTTTTTTTGTTATGAATAAAGAAACAAGCTACTGGAAAATTTTGTAAAAAAAGTAAAAAAATAATTAAACGACTTTTGAAAATTACTGTCTAGAAGAATATTTTGAGTTTTAATGTGTATAACTTGTAATATATTATAAATTATTAATATTTTATATATTATTTATATTAAATATAAATTAAATGTGTCATAATAAGTATTTGAATACAGTGATGGGTCATGCCAGAAAACTGGTTCATGCAATCTATGTCATGCTGCCAATCTTGAACTTAGAGATAATTTCCTAATGCTTGTAGAGTAAAACTTTTGTTGGCTTGCTTGCTTCATTTGCATAAACAATTACTGAAGGTTTGTAATTAAGATTGACATCTTCAAACAATATATACAGGCATAGTTAAAACTATATATATTATTTAAATTTGATTGGACGGTATTAAAATTACAAATGTACAATATACAAACAAAGTAATCAAGCTAACCCAAGGTTTGCTCTACATGCATTAGGAAATTAGCTCTAATACTTTATTTGAAATCAACCATGTGTCTTTACTAAATGGTAATACCTTATTCTGTACAGGACCAAATACCTTATTCTGTATATGAACAAATAAACCTTATACTATTTAGGAAGAAATATACCCTTATTTTGTACAGGTAAAAATATACCTTATTCTGTATAGGAATAAATATAATTTTGTACAGGTAAAAATATACCTTATTCTGTATAGGAAGAAATATACCTTATTCTGTATAGAAAGAAATAAGATATTTGCAAGGAAAGACATTTTCTGTTAGTGGCAAGCCTATCTGAGATTTTTAAGTCGCAAATTACCAGCATAGTTGAAATAAATTTCCCACAACCAAAGATTAGTTACTAAGTATTTCCTGTTATATTTTTGTTGAATTTGTATGCATTTTTTAAAATTCATCAGAACTTTTTTTAGGACACAAATATGAATGAGCTAAATTCTTCAAGTTTTACTTTACCATTTATTCATTGTAAGGAATTGAAGCAAAGAAAATAAAGATATAAAGCAAAAATTTTGGAGAACAGCTAGCAAAAATTTATGCAATGAATAAAAAATCATTTCACTTAGGTAATGGTCTATATTTGATTAAAAGACCAAGTGATATGAAGAAAAATATCGAGGGAAAAAGGGGAAATTTAGTGTTATATTTATGAATATTATAAATTACAATTTGAATTCATTACTAAACATAAAAGCACAAATAAAATTTATTGTGATATCTAAAAAAAATATTAGCAATTTAAAACCCATAATCTTTAAATATCAACTTGATTCTAACAAAAATATTGAAATATGCTAACAGTTTCTACTAGCGCACCTTAGCAAAAATCATGCCTAAAAACTCCCTTCAGCAAAGGGAGATAACTTCCAAAATATAAGCACCTGTAAGGCCTGCTTTTCATCTATATATAACAATGACACATCTGAGTTAAGAGAATTTAGTTAACCAAAATTAGACAGTTATATAAACAGGGATAATCTGCAACTGGGGAATAAATGACAAAGTATATTAGACAGATTATTGGTTACTGTAAATTTTTGCATGCATTTATTATTGCAATTTTTGAAGAATGGACAAAGAATTGTTGCCATTTTAAGAAATTTTGTGTTTAGATATATCTATCAGATGTCAGTTTGAATTTTTAAATCTATATTCATGCAACATAGCAGTAAAATTGAAGTTTTAATTACATTGGTGTCCTCATTATACTTCCATTTTATTGGATATTTAAGAAATAAAATTTGGCAGGTCACTGGTAGATTAATTGTAGTACTGAAGTTACAAACAAGGCCAATTATTTTGTACTGAAAAATGTGTCATTGTCATATATTCACTCAAGTTTCTAGACCAAAATAAAAGATGACCATTTCTACAACATAAACCCTTCTACATAAACAACACTAAAAAATATTTACATCTCTAGCAGCTTGTATCTGAAATGGATCACACTTTTATAGTTTCCATGGAAACAAGACTAAGGGTAGCAACTCTTTATATCAATAAGTACAAGGCTAAGATAATCAAGGCACTTTTAATATTAATACTAGCTGGTCAATATGAAGAAAAATCCCTTTTTTTTATATTTTTTATTTTTACACATGAGAATTTGACATTTTTGCAGAATCAAAATTTGGAAGGGTTACTGCCCTTGTTGCTAGAGATGACTTTAAAAATTAAAACAAATATAAAGTAAATGTGTGAACAAAAATATAAAGAGTATACAATAAAATGATATTAAGAGTAGAATAAGGCTATGGATATACATACATCTTCGCTCTAGACAGAAGAAAAAACAACAAAAAAATATCTTAAAACTATACTTTTAATATATATCACAGTACCAGTATAACATTTATAACAGTGTTTGAGAAAAGTAAAACGAGTTTAAGCTAATAGAAAAATTAACTATTTTAATAACTGATGGGGATAGTCATATTTTGATGCAAGTGGATGCAATAGAATTGTCTTGCAGTTAAATTTTGTACTTCCAAAATGTATTTTTCAAAGTTAAATTTATAAATCTTTCACCAAGAGCAAAAGTATATATATGCCTCTGTATGTAGACGTTTACCCCACATCTCCTTTTAATCATATCAAATCATGTTAAACAGGTAGACAAGTAATCTTGAAGTCCTTCAAACATCACAAGCATTTGATTTATATACTGAGCATGATCCCATCTGAAATTAGTATCTATTTTATATGTGCCTCCCATTCCTCCACAGGAATTAATTTTGGAATAGTCCCAACAAGATCTTATTTGAATTTTTTTTTAATCCAATATAGCTTTTGAAATTTGTTGAAATAGAGAACTTGTTTACGATAAAAAATATACCTCCTTCTATAGACCTAATGAGGCATATTCTTACAATCTTGTAAACATCATCCTAAGATCTCTCAGTACAAAAATTTGGACAAGTAAATCCTGATCTTCATACAAATAAGATACAAATGAATAGAAATAATTCTGATCTTCATACAAATAAGATAAAGATGAACAGAATGTAATCCTGGTCTTCATACAAATAAGATAAAGATGAATAGAATGTAATCCTGATCTTCATACAAATAAGATAAAGATGAATAGAATGTAATCCTGATCTTCATACAAGTAAGATAAAGATGAATAGAATGTAAAATAAATGAACACATTAATTAAGAATCTACATCCTGCTTATGACCTGCTTACCTTTGTAATTTCCTGATCCAGGGCTGTATTCCTGTTTTCTAAGTCTGTACGTATCTTAGTTTCTGTCTGTAACTGAGATTCAAGTCTTTCACTAGATGTCTTTGATCTGTTGGACTCTTTTTCTCTACTAGATAACTCCTATTAATACATTTACCGGTAATGTTATTTTTTTCAACTCTTTTTTTACGATTTTGAAGGGATGAACAAGGGGGTGTATTGGACACAACTGTGTACTAAACATGGATAAATACGTTAATATCATTTTCTTTACAATTATTTTTTCACTTGTAATGAAGAAACTCCTGAATAAGGTCATTGTAGAATTATCCATAAAATAATCTGATGTTCAGTAGTTGTCGTTTGTTGATGTGGTTCATAAGTGTTTTTCGTTTTTTATATAAATTAAAACGTTGGTTTTCCCATTTGTATGGTTTAAATCTAGTAATTTTTTGGAGCCCTTTATAGCTTACTGTTTGGTGTGAGCCAAGGGTCTGAAGACCGTACTTTGACCTATAATGCTTTTTCTTTTACAAATTGTGGTTTGGATGAAGAGCTGCTGCATTTTTTACAATAATTTCTGAATTGACAGTAAGTATTTGTACAGTAGTTTACCAACTTACATTACTTTTATCCCTGAGTTGATTTTTAAGGTCTTTGTTCTCTTTGTTAGCCAGATCTACTCTTTCCTGGAAGTTATCTATCTCTTTTTTGTGATACTGTTTTACTTCAGCCAACTCAGTCTCTAATCTGGCAATAGTACTTTCATATTTGGCCTAAAATTTGAAGAAAAAAAATATCTGCAGTCATATCTGTCCAGTTCAGAAAATTTCATCTTTAATAACATTTTAGATCAGAGGTAAAAGGTGTTGTTTATTTTGTCACAAACAGAAGCTATACTAGCCAATCACTTATAGTTTGTAACAGGTATATCCATAAAAAAAAATCCCCTTGAAGGTAGTACAAAAGTTCCCAAAACAAAATGAATTGTATATTTTACATATTAAAGCAAATTAATGAAGATTTTTAGTTTAATTGGGCTCTCTCCAAAAAACGTAAACAGAAAAACATCAGCAGTAATTAAGTTTGAATACCATTGGAATAAGGTAATTAATATAGAACTGCCAAGTAAATGTAAAAGTTGTATCATTCTTTGCAAGTTAGATATAATGCATAATGCCATAACGTATAGGAGCTATTTGTAATAGTTTTCTCCAAATATTTCAAAACACATTCTGGAAAATCTAGAAAGATTCACATTATTTAATAGCTTGAAGGAATATTTGTCTGATTTTTCAGAATCCTCTGGTTTTATCTATTTGAATGCATTAAGCCTAAATCTTTTACATGTATAACTATATGCCATCTATAAAAGTCTTATAAAATGAGAACTTAAACTTGTCAATGTTAAAGCTATGAAAAATCAAGAGAGAACATTTTCTTGCATAAAATTTAAATGGCAAATATCTTGAAAACAAGCACATTGACCTTTATTATTTTTCTGCTCTTTTGGTTCCTCTATTAATCCCCTATCAATATATACTATTGTTATAAAAAGCTTGTTATTTTAAACCGAGTAACGAACTTCCTTAATTGAAAAGTTATAAGTTTTAGTAATGTTAGATGCATTCCTTACAGCATTTCCTATTGCATCAGCTTCTAACTTCATTGTGTATGTCTGTTTCTTCTGAAGATCATCCCGGAGTTGTCTAACCTGATGAGTGGACTCTTCTAAATCTTTTTCCATCTGATTCAAATGACGATGATTCTGGTAGTTTTTGTCTGCAAATAGAAATTCATTATGTAAATCTTTTTCTTTATACTATAATAATCTGTAACAATCTCACTTCCTAAAATATTTTCCAAATTATTTGCAAGGTCAAAGGTCATCTAACCAAATATAATTGTCTGTAAACTTTGCATAACAATTTTCATATGTTTTGAGTTATAACATGCACCTGTCTGACGCTTTGTTTATGTGAACATGAACTGCATGGATAAGATACTGTATACTGTAAACCAACTTATTTTCGCGGATACTTTATTTCGCATTTTACCCTTTAAGACCATTTCGAGGTTATTTATATTCGCGATTTTCTATCTTACTTGATGAAATTCAATAAGGAATGATCCAAGTTTTACATATTTGCGACAATTTATATTCGCGTTATTTTGCTACTCGCGAAAGTCGCGAAAATAAATAGCTCGCGAAAATAAGTTGGTTTACAGTATTCAGAAATTATTGGGTGTATTATATATCGGGACCTCGTCATTTCAGACTAAAATTCAATTTTGATTTTTGCGATAGAGAAAAATCATGTTAGTTTAATAAAAAAAATATTAATAAGCAAGTTTAAATTATTGCAATTATAACCCTGTTGCATTTTTCGTAATAATAATAAACATCATTATAAATTCTGAATTTATAGTAATGATTTGGTTTATATACTTTTTGGTGCCTCACTTTTTTCTTTCATACAATAAAAATAACTAAACCATAATAAAGACAAAAACACCCATCAATTACCACATGGTAAGATTTTATTGTGATCTACATGTTTTGCCAACAAGTGTGGCATCTTAGGGACCTTTTTTTGTTTTCCGTGGTTGATAAAGTGTCCTGGAAATGGTCTGTGCTGTGTCTGTCCATGCTGGGTGGTTGTAAGGTACAACAATAGTGTGGCAAAGGTGGATCCTTTTGAATGCAGAGGTTCACAGTAAAAACATTAACTTGAATTTATATATTGTGAACCAACACCTGAATTAGTAATTGTACGGTGACTGTTATACTTCGCTCAAAACACTATCATACCTGTACTTCTTTGTCTTTCTCTTTTATATTGATCTTCTGAATGTTTTACTTGATTTAATGTGTCAGAGAGCTGAAAAATAAAATACATACAGATTAAAATAAATATAATTATCACAGTTAATAATTGATTTAATAGCTATTTTATTATAAAATTCAAAATATTAGACATTCAAATTTCCAAAACATAAAGAGATGCAGTACATCTTAGAAGCTGAAATAAATGGTTTATTTTTGTGAAGCTTAAATTTCACGATTTATTTGTTGAGCCTGTTAGCAAATTTCATGTACACTTTCATTTAGACAATAAATTATGGACAGATTTCAACAAATCATGTTAATTATTTTCCAAAAATATTGGTTAAGATTATTATTTGCTACCTCTGACGAATTACAATAAGGATATTTTAATGAATCACTACAAAATTTTAACCAATTTAATTTTAAAGGTAGATGAAATATGCTGTTTGATACCTGACCATAAAGGGCATTCAAACCCTCTTATAGGCTGATCAATGATCTATAGTTCTGTCATTTTGACTCTGGTTGATATTAAATTATTTTTCATTCAAAATCTCTCAATTTTAATAAATACCCCTTTATATCATTTTACTATTATTCTAAAAACCTAGCTGTACCTGTAAACTTGACCAAACCTAAACGAATCTATAGGGTTCACAAAAGTAAAACAAGTCAGATAATTCAGTATCTCGTATGAGTTTCTACAAATAGTAATTGTCCTCCTTCACTCAGTCATACAATGCCTACCTTAGCAGCTAGTTCCCTGTTGTCAATCTCCAACTGTTTTGTTAATTCTTCTAAAGAGTGAATTCTATCCATATGTCGCTGCCTTTCTTCTCCGCTGTACTTTGCCGAAATTCTCAAATGTTCTAATTCTCTCAGCGCAGAAGAAAGTTCACGTCTGACTGATTCTTGTTCACTTAATGTTTTTTCGTTTGTATGAAGTGTTTCTTTTAGAGACCGGTTTTCCCGATCTAACATTAATTTTTCTTTGGAAGTTTGATCTAATTTAGTGTTTGTTTCTGTCAGCCTCGTCTTCATTGATTCAATCTGTTTCTCAAGATTCTGAAAATAAAGTGAACTAATGATCAGAAAATCATTTGATGTAATTTCATTCTCTATATCTTTGATTTTACAATATTTTGATGAAGTTGATTGATGTGAAAACAAAGCATTTAACTCACTTACTTAAAATAACTTCTGATTCACTAACAAACTGAATTAAATGTAAAGGCTAAGTCAATAAACTCAATAAGATGATTTTTTTTTAATACTTATAAATCCCATATATTTTACTTAAATCATATCATGATTATGTCCAAATCAAGCATTCAAATAACATTTACAGAATCGTTCTTCCTGTTTAAGATTCAAAAGATCATAGTGGTGAAGTCATAACACTGGTTTATTGAATTCTGGGGATGAAAACTGTATGTTGTCCACTAGAAGTCATTTGGTTATTTGTCTTGTTGGGTTGCTGTTGTATACCTTACTGTCTTTTTATTCATATTTACACATGTATATATAACTTTTACCTTAAATATGCCAAAACTGAATTATAAACATGATTCTAATGGATTGGGAGACTATTAAAAATAGATACTCTCATAAATAGTGAGGCTCATTTACACAGAATTGTTATACTTTTTAGAAAGATTTTTCTCAAAAGTATAACAATTCTGTGTAAATGAGTCTCACTATTTGTTATCATATACACGTTTTACCCATGTTCTAACTGTAAATGCAAGATTAAAAAGCAATGAAATCAGTCATTAAACTTTTTCATTTTTGTATGGTTTCTGTCTTATTGATATTGAATCAACAACTCCTATTATTGTATACATGTGAATATTTTGTGTGTTGTTATATTCACAATTTCTCTGCCTTGACATTTCCTGTATGGTTAAATTCTATCAGTTCTAAAAAAAAAGTTCCCTCTCCATATCAATGAAATGAAGTCAGTTTCTACTCATGAAACTTACGTCAACTTTTTGAGTTTCTATTCTATGGGTAGCTGCAGACATTTCTGCCTGAGGCTGCACATGAACACTTTGGTGTTTTTCAGCAGATAAATGCTCTTCCAGTTGGACTTTAGCTGCCTTGGTTTCTTGTAATTCCTAAAATCAAAATTCAAAATTTACTAGAAATTATAAAAATCCTATTTCAATTAATAAAAGCAGATTCAAACACAATCCAAGCGTGTTATTTCAGCTTACATAACACACTATCTGCTAAAACCTTTTTGCTTCTTGATTTGATTGATTGATTGTTGGTTTTTTAATGCCACTTTTAAGCAATTTCGTGGCAGTTAGTTTTTATTGGTGGAGGAACTCTGGAGTGCCGGAGTCTTTTGATAGGAAAACTTTCAATCCTAGTCAATTAAGATTGTAGAACGGGGGGTTTGAACTTACAACTTCAGTGTTGACTGTCTAGTGTCTTCTTGCATTAGGTGACTCGATATCTTTTGTGTTAGCTTCTAGATTTACCTATTATTACTGTGTTTAATAAAATATTTGTTTTGTCTTCATGCAGTTTCAAGCTGATGGTATTGTTAAAAGAGAATATCATAGGTTTGGTTTTTTTTCAAAATCGCCCTTATTAACCCAAGACACCAAAACAATTCCAAGAAATTAAACAAAAAAATTGATAATTCAAGCAGTCCCTTATGCATTTTACTTTAACACCCTGTAAATGCACTTGTTTTACAGTGAATTTATATTTATGAATTTTAAGGTATATTTTTGCAAAAATAAAGTACACATGAATATACATTGTAAATACAGCTTACATGCATAAAAAAAACACAAATTTTTAACCAAGTTGACTAGCATTGTATGTAGAAACACTACATACAATTTATCAATCATTAAACAAGAACAGTGAAACCTAGCTAAACCGAATCTTGCATAAACCAAAACCCTCGCTAAACCAAACATGTTCTTAAGGCCAGGCATATCAAATTGTGTGCGTTGTGAACCTGATAAAACAAAACATTTGCCCAAACTGAAGTCTAAAAGAGGTTAGGTTTAGACAGGTTTCACTGTAATTAATTTCTATAGCTACCTTCTGGAAGTCTTCTTTAACAGATTTCAATTCTTGTTCATAGTTTTGTTGAACAGATTTGAACTCTGACTCATGTTTTTCTTGCAATGCCCGTACTTCAGCATCATTCTCTTCCTGAATGGCCTGTAACTCATCCTGAGCTTGAAATAAATCATCCTGAAGTTCTTTTACACAACTCTCAAGAGAATTAATCTGAAATAATGAAGGATATAAAATAAAAATAAAAATCTGTGTGACATCAGACAAAATATCATGTGATAACTTCTAAAATAAAAAAAATAAAAAATTATCTTTTATTCTTAACTGTGATCATTAATTGACAACTGTCTTTTTAAGTGTAATTGCTGAGATTGATGTATCAAACAGGATGACTAAACTGCAAAAGCAGGGTTCTCACTAAGAATTTTTGAAGGCGAGTCCAGGGACTCGTCATTTTTGGCCATGGTGAGTCAACAGCAAGAAGAAGACATTTATTGCAATATAATGTAATATTTTAGTCTCCATTGCCTAACAAAGCAATGAAATGACATTAAATTCAGATTTCTTTTAAACTTTTGCTATAAAATGATTTTTGTATTTAACTGTGTTTAGTTTATACAAAATATTTCAATCTTGATGCATCTGTGGACTCGCCAGTTTTGAAAATGGTGAGTCCAGACAGATTTTGATGAGGCCAGGACTCATGGACTCGCATTAGCGAGAACCCTGAAAAGTTTTCTGTTTTGTATGCTTTTAAACAAATGTTTTGTGCATTTTTTTTATTTTTTTTTTTATTGTTGGAGTAATCACAATTTTGCTGTTCATTGCAACTATATTTTTTTTTTGGTGGAGGCAGCTGGAGAGAGCCATCAGCATTTATCAGGAAATCAACTTTCATTTAATGTCATTTAGAAACAATGTTGACAAATAAAGTCAAAATTATGATATTGATTCTAGATAACTAAGCATACCTTATTTAGCAACTGCTGTTGTGTATTTTCATGTTCAATTCTCTGATTTTCATAAATTTCATCCAATTCCTGAATTGTTTTCTCTAATTTTGATTTTCCTTTTTGCTCACTTTCTAATTGAAATCGTGTATCCTCTAACTCAGTTCGAACAGCTTCTAAATCGTCTAATTCTCTTTCTAAGTCCTCAATCTGTCTTTCACGATCAGATAATTTCCTATCAACACTTCCTTTCATTGTTAATTGATGTTCTAAATCCTTGACACATACTTCTAAACGTTTTAATTCCAAAGCTTTCGTTTCAAAAACACTACTGCTTTGTGAAGTTTCCTCTAATTGTTTTTGTAAACTTTGAACTTTATTTTGAAGTTCCGAACACTTTTTAACTTCCTGTTCATGAGCAGATTTAGATTTATGTAATTCAGTCAATGAAAGTTGTAATTTGGCCATTAAATCCTGAGTGTCTTTTTCTTGCCTGAAAACACATAAATTTGGTTTAATATTTCATATGAACATTTATTATCAAATTATATTAAAAAAGTAAATTAATCATATGGTAAGAGTTTTGGTTATTGCTATATGATGTACAGTGACCTGTAGTTGTTAATTTTTATGTCATTTGGTCTCTGGCAATCCTACCACATCCTCTTTTTTTCATAAAAAAAAAAATTCTTTTATCTAAAGATTCAAAGGACGTTGTAACCGTAATAATGTAAAAGCGCAAATGTCCTACACAAAAAGCACAAATGTTCATAACTAAAAATCGCAAATGTCCTATGAGTTAAAGTGCAAAAGTACCATGCCCTCATAACCATAATCTATGTCTCTTGTTATCAAATAAGACATCAAGGAATTAGACTTATCACTGAATTTGCACTTCCATGACAACACAACAGGTGTCATTTGTAGAGCAGAAATCTGCTTACCTTTCAGAAACCACCTGAATCACCACTGTTTTTATGGGATTCACCTTGATCAGTCTTTAGTTTTTTATGCTGTTTTTTTGTTTTTTTTCAATTTAATTATATTTTTGCTATGGCATTGTCAACTTTATATGAGTTGAATATTTCTGTTATCTTGTACAAACTATCAGACTATTTACTAAAATTGATTTTTTTCTAATACTTACTTGTGCTTTAATTCTACATTATTCCTTTCCAATTCCGCCTAAAAATTAAAATGAAAACTTCATAAATTTATTGTCAAGTGTCAGTCAATATATTTTTAATTTTTTCTTCATAATAAACAGAATATACCATTTGAATAGATCTTTAATAAGGCAGCAAACAACTTATTCTAATGCAACAACGTTTGTAACGTTCATTTTGATTGGATAACGTGATTTCTTACATGGCATCAATTGACAATTGATGCTATGGGACGTACGCGCAAGCGCAGACGGCATATGAAAGATTTTAAATACATGTTTTAACGTTGTTTTCTGTCATTTTCATTAGAATGGAGATAACAATATTGTATTTAAAGCTCCGACGGCATCAATTTGGGATTTGATGGTCGCAAATACTCGTTTACTGTCTCCGCTAACGCGTCGCCAGTAAACTTAATTTGCGACCATCAAATCCCCAATTGATGCCATCGGAGCTTAAAATACAATACAGTTATCTCCTAATTCTAATTTGTTCTTGTGTTCTTATTTTGAGCTGTTACATCACTGTCACAAGATTAGGGGAAGGGTCTTGTGCTCACAAACATGTTTAAAACTGCCCATGTCATAAGTCAGGAGCATGTAATTCAGTGATGCTGTTCATGTTTGTCAAATCTGTTTTTTGTTCGTTATAAATAATGCTGTTAGATCTCTCGTTCACATCTTTCATGTCTGGGCTTCTTATTGATGAGAGTTTTTCTCATGGTAAAAACTATACAGTAAACCACAATTTTTTTTATATTTTCATCACTACAACATTGGTGGATAGTGGTCACATTGGCCATCATACCACATCTCTATATTTTTATATAGGTATGAAGTAATTTCAAATGAACTAAATACTTTCAAGCTTTTGATGAGAATATAAAAGATAATGTGTGGTGAAATAAAACAACTTCTCATCCTAATCATACCATCATTATATTTAAAATGGCTATATACGTATGATCATATCCATAAAAGCTATAAATAACAAACATACAATTTTATCTTGAAGTTCTTTTTCCTGCTCTGTCTTTGTTTGAATATCTTCTTTAAGAGATGCAACTTCTTTCTGTAGTTTCTGAATCTGGTCTTTTAAATGACCTGTAATTATCTGGGAAAAGAAAAGAGAAGACGTTATACATATAGCTAATAGATTTGCAAAGTCAAAGGTGATACAATTTTGCCTGAATCTTTTTTTAATTATTATGAAAAATGTGTCTACATACAAATTGTTCTTTTTTCATCAGATATTTCAGTCTATGTTGAATGATTGATTGTTGGTGTTTAATGTCACTTACAGCACCATTGGTTACTATGTGATGGCCAGTTTTTATCTGGCGATGGAAGTCATTGTGCCAGGGGAAAACCACTGAACTTCAGTACGAAAACTGGTAATTGTCATTAAGACATAGTTGGACACACCAACCTTGTGCAGGCTTCAAACTCACAACCTCATTGAGAACTAATTGCTGAAGACGAACTACCTAGACCACTTGGCCACTAAGGACCTGTTTATATTGAATCTTTAAACTACAATTTAAACAACTATATCTTACTTCCTGTTTAGAATGTTCTTGACCTTCATTTTTCACTCGATCAAGTTCATGATTCATCACTTCCATTTTATTTAATAAGTCTTTATTTTCTTTTGATAATTTTTCTGTACTCCCATCTAATTCTTCTTTCTTGTTTTGCAATTCTTCCAACTCCAAGGTCGCAGAATCTAATAGTTTCAAGGTCATTGAGAGTTCATCTTGTTGCTCGACATATTTTATTTCTTTTGATTTAGATTTTTCAACTTCCCTTTTTAAAGTATCTAGTTCAGATGATAATTCTAGTTCACTTTTTGTTAAAGTCAAAGTTTTATTGGATAAATCGTCTTTTTCAGAACTAAGTTCGTAATAATCTTGTTTCACTTGTTCAAGTTCGTCAGTCACACTCTTCTTTTCTTTGTTCAGAACTTCAATGATTTCCTTCAAAATGAAATTGATGTTAAATAGTTTCTTTTAATAGATTTTTCTTTTTTCATGCCTACAATATCATTATGTTTTTATTCATCCTGTCCTATTATATGCAAATAAAAAAAATTTATAAGTGTGTTAAGATAGGAAATCTTTTGACAATGCATTTTCAATACCATTTCCGATTCTAGACAAAATAAGACAAATCATTTTACAATATTTTTTCAACATGTCATATGCAGTTCATATACAAACTTCAACAAATTTTAAATAAGATTTCAACAACAATTTAAAAAGGAAAACTTCCCGCAGAAATACAATTTCCTTGCATTTGTTAATGATTCGAAAATCTTTGATTGATTTAAAAAGGTTTTGACCAGTTGCAAACAAATACGTTTTTGGTTGAATCTTTTCTAGTCAACATAATATTAAATCTGAAAATATTGTTCCATAATTTTTTTTTGGAAAGTTTTTAAAGAATATAAGACATTGACATATTTGCTCCACCACATTCTGAAGGTAAGAACAGAAATTGGATGTGTTCTGAAAGAGATGTGTTTTTACATAGAATTTAGTGTCATGATAGAAATAATAAATAATAAAAACAAAACAAAAAGACAGTTTTCAGAAAAAGTATCATTCAATTCTAGACCATACCTTAAAATGATAAGAGTAATTCTTTGCACATAAAAGTTTAAAAAATAATTCACACTGGCCTTACATTGTTATCAAAATTTTCAATTTCAACTTAAAAATACTAAAACTGAAATAAGAAATATCATATTTTTTGTCAAGTTGAAAAGTAGAATAACCATTTTAAAACATAGACTGCTTACAGATTTGATACCAACACTTTGACACTGCACTATTATTTTTGGTAATCATATCTAAAATTTGCAATCCAATTTACAGGCGTGTTAAGCGCTCCCTTAAGCTTGTAGAAAATACTCAGCATTGATATCTGTTAAGATTATTTGATAAAATAACTATATAAATTCTGTCAGATCCTAAAAATTAATTGACATTCTTCACATGCAAGATTTATTAAGTTTCCATGCTTTTGGCGGTCTTATTAATAAATATGTTAATTTCATGATACATATATTTGTAAAAAAAAAAATTCAAAGATTTGCATCATATTCATGATATTTCTGAGATTTGTCTATCAAATTCAATTGTTTAGAGAAGAAGTGATCTATTCTAATTTTAGTAATAGTTCTATGTGAAGAGTTTACCTGTTTTTCCTAGAATATAAATTGATTTATAAGTACAATCCAAACAACATTTTTTGAAAATAAAGTTATTTTGCTGAATTTTCATGATGATGATGTTGGATGGTTTTTAATGTTCAGTGGCAAATGAAATACATATTCAGGATGAGTACATTCAACGTGATAAGAATTTAAACCCTGTTTTTTGTGCTAGACTAATGTGATGAGCAGGATTTTTAACGTACCTCAAGGTAACTATCTGCCAGAAAATATGTCCCCCCCCTACCCAGACTAATCAGTCTTTGCTCTTCCTCCTAACAATGTGCAAATCTGTCAACTTCTAAAAATGCCCATGGGGGTTTTATGTGCAAGATGGCTTATATAGTCCTACAAAACCTTCAAGGGGACCTTCAAATATATATATTTGAATGTTGTTTTTTGGCTTCTTTATACTTTAACAAGCCTATAGCCATTGTTAAATTAATTGTTTTGTTTAAAATTGTGGACAAAATTGCTCTTTTAAAATTTCCATTTGGGAGCCTCCATGGGGGAAATCCCCTGCAAATAGTGGGCATGCAGGTATGGATGTGCGCTTAGCAGAGAAGCAGCAATAACCAATTTTCTTTGGTTTGAACTGGTTAGAGGTCTAATGCATGACATGCAGCACTTGATGCCAGCATGCTACCACTAAGATAGTCTGAATTTTCATGAAAACAAAACAACCCAAAATAAATCTTTAAAACTTGTCAAATAGAATGTTTGCTACGTACTAAGAGGTTATAATCACTATACAGATTCAGTTTATAATAAGAGTTTTTATGTGTAAACTTTGTATTTTCTGACTATTGACACTGAACGGACACAACAGAAATAAAGTCATGTTATTATAACAGAGTGACAAGTTTTACCTGTAAACTTTGTATTTTCTGACTATTGCCTCTGAGCGGCTTCAGCTCCTCTTCCAATTCTAAGACTCTACGATTAAATTTGTCTTTATCTTTTGCAATCTTATCAACTTGGCTCTAGAGAGGTGGGAAGAGATTATATTATTAGGGTGACTAAATGTTATATGAAGGTTGGATCATAAAGAAAACAATTTCATTTTTTTTTTTTTACTTACTTTCAAATTCAAAATTTATTTTTTTGCATCTTTTAATATTTTAAAATTCAAAAAAAAATTTTTTAATTTCTTTATTCAATTTTCAATTCAACAGCTTCTAATGATCCGACCAAACTACTTGCAAATCATGACCTTAACAGTTGAATAATGTTGAGTACAAAGCAAATTTTGACTAATTTTAGTTCTTCCAGATATTGACCAAAAACAATGAAATATTATTTTTGAATTTTAGATTGAAGTACTAGTAATCAGAATTAAGAGATGAGACAACTTCATTCAACTTCTTAGTGTGTGGTATTTTCCAATTTGTAGTTCAAAACACTAGAATAGGTGTGTGTATGGTCACAGATTGTACATGGACTATGATTTTGGCCTGGTAAGGACCAGCTAGAATGCGAATTGGAAAATACCACCAGAAAAAGCAATCTTGGATGGATGCACACATTTGTTTTAATTTCAACATGCAATACACATTCTAATAGAAATCACTTCTAATTGAGAAATATACAAATTAACATGCATTAGAAATATATATATCGTCGCTGGGCTTCTAAAATGTTGTAAATTACAAATTTTTCAAGAAAAAAAAAATCTCACAAACAGGCTTTGAAAATTTTGGCAAAATTCATGCTTCCAAAATGTTGTATGTAAACTTGAACATTTTTGTAAATAGCAGTGAAATAAAAACTTTTACATTTCTGGGTTATCCAAGAACTTAAAAAATTATTTTCACAGAAATAAAGAAATGTACAATTATTTTTTCCCAAAGCCATTCTACAACGGTTTTCAAATTTTCATACAACATTTTTGAAGCAAAATTTACAAACAACTGACATTGGCAATTTTAAAATATGTCTTATTTCACACATTCCGATTGGTCTAACTGCATGTTATTTTGTGATACCAAAGATTTCCTCCCGCCCAGACCATTGGTGTCAAAAAGTGTTTTTAGCCAAAAAAATCATATACTACATTTTAGAAGCCCAGCGACGATATAATTCACTCTATAATATTTTTACAAAAGAAAAACAGCAATACAAAAAAAATGTATATTTCAAAAAGGTATCATACATTATTTCTTATATAAATCAATCCTTATTGGAGCACTCATGGAAAAACATTAACCTTAACACCAAAGAGACACAAAGTTTCACAAGAATTATATTTCCCATAGATGAGAATGAATCCCGATATATTTATAGTTCAGGTTATCTAGATGTTAGTTTTTTTTTGTATTTGTATTTTTTTCTTTTAATAACTGAGATGAAATAATTAATAGAGTGCTACTGATTGTTGGAAACCAGACCTAACAAAATGCAAGAAAATGTAGATTGTAAGAGAATCTAAATTGGGAAATTTCTTTCTCTAATTTTTGAAGACTGGAGTCAGCAAAATATGAAAAATTTTCAATAATTATGCATGTATGTTATATTTTTATGACAATTTTTTGTTGTGTTGTAATTGGCAGGGAAGGTGTTGTCACAGAGAAAATTCGTGTTGGGATACAGTCAATGAAAGGGTTAAGATACAAGATTAATTTAAAAGCTTTATGTAATTTCTGCATGCTGTAAAGGGTACATACCGGTATGTTTTATAACAAAAAATGGTCATTTTGTTCAACTGAATTGCATTTAAAGACCAACTTATCCTGAGAACCATTTCATCTCAAGTGAGAAATATGAAAATTCAAAACAGAAAACATGTGACAATATATTTCAGCATGATACATGTAATTAAGCTACTTATACAATATTGAAAATGTATATATTTCTGAGTATACTTGTTCTAAAAAGATTACAGAAAATAACTAAAATTAACATCAAACCTCTGTATCCTCCAGTTGTTGTTCTAGCTCCTCAATCTCTGACTTCAAACTTTTATTCTTCATCTGTAGTTGTGACTGGGATGATTGGACTCCCTCTAACTCTTCTTGAAGTTTCTTTATCTAGAAAAAATAAACATTGTGTATAAGTTTCATGACATTTGGTTGAGGCAAAGTTAAAGAACTTAAACCAACTTTAGGACGTACGTACAGACAGACAGACAAGGGTAAAACTTTTAAATGCCCTTCCACAATGGCAAGGGCATAAAAATCATTAAATCAACTTGCTGGTCAATTTTTTTTTTTTTTTTAAGTTTGGAGGATTGAACTCCCTCCAACTCTTCTTGCAGTTTCTTTATCTAGAAAAACAAAATCATTTAAAATTAACTTGATGGTCAAAAATCTTTTTTTAAATTTGGGAGGATTGGACGCCCTCCAACTCTTCTTGTAAAATTGAGAATGGAAATGGGGAATGTGTCAAAGAGACAACAACCCGCCCAAATAAAAAACAACAGCAGAGGGTCACCAACAGGTCTTCAATGTAGCGAGAAATTCCCGCACCCGGAGGCGTCCTTCAGCTGGCCCCTAAACAAATATATACTAGTCCAGTGATAATGAACGCCATACTAATTTCCAAATTGTACACAAGAAACTAAAATTAAAATAATACAAGACTAATAAAGGCCAGAGGCTCCTGACTTGGGACAGGCGCAAAAATGCGGCGGGGTTAAACATGTTTGTGAGATCTCAACCCTCCCCCTATACCTCTAACCAATGTAGTAAAGTAAACACATAACAATACGCACATTAAAATTCAGTTCAAGAGAAATCCGAGTCTGATGTCAGAAGATGTAACCAAAGAAAATAAACAAAATGACAATAATACATAAATAACAACAGACTACTAGCAGTTAACTGACATGCCAGCTCCAGACTTCAACTAAACTGACTGAAAGATTATGATTTCATCATATGAACATCAGGCACAATCCTTCCCGTTAGGGGTTTAGTATCATACCATCATAACATATATGAGAAGAACATAACCCGTGTCATGCCAACAACTGTTTTTAGAATAAATGTGTTTAGTTCCGATGCAAAGACCTTATCAGTGACTCAATATTAACGCCAAAATATGCAGTTTCTTTATCTTATAAAACAAATCATTAAAAATAAAATTGCAGGTCAGAATTCTTTTTTTTAATTAAGTTTAGTAGTAAAATTGATATCTGAAAATAGTAACATTGTCTATGAAAATAATCTAAGGCTTGTTCTTTGTTCTCAGAAAATTTAGATACTGCATCTTGCTTTACCTTAAAATATTATGGGTAGTGACCAACATGCTTTGTACAAATATTACTCATCATTTTCAAAGCTACATTTAAATAGATATTACAGCACTTGAATATTTGCTATCACTTTTCTTTTATTTCATGGTTTTTCATACCAGGTGTGATGGTATGTGAATAATATTCCTATAAGTAACCATCACTTCTTACTTTATCTTGAAGAAGAGAATTGTCATTTTCCAAATTCCTAAAGTCAGATTTCAGGTGTAGAATTTCTCCTTCTATTTTAGTCTTCTCTTGTATAATGTTGCGTAGAGCGACATCAGTTGACCCTCGTCCTGGACTGGGCGGTCGACCACCACTAAAACGTGGAGTTGAGGATCTAGAATCTAAAATGAAAAGAGAATGCACTGTTATTTTGTGAAACTGAAAATTTGGGGTATAATGATGATTTTACTGTCCATTTATTTTTTATTTTTGGGGGTTGTTTATAAATGACACAAATTTTCAAAGCTTTGTACATGTATTGGTTTTCTGGTTATTCAAAATCACACAAACCAAATATGTTGCTTTCTGCTATGTTTCTGGCATACAACTACATCTATTTTATACATATACAGAGACAATACCAGAATAGGCAATTTTAAATAAGTTTTTAAGTTTTATTTCTAAAAAGAAATTTAACAATTGAAACAAAGACCAAATAAACGCATTATTTTGAAAAGTTTTGATAACTGTTCTATAAAAATTATACACTGATATAGTAACATATGCTCTGTCATAATTAACTCATTGTTCTCCCCAGAAATTTTGGATAGCATCACATTTTGCGTAAAAAAAAATAACTGTATTTTTTTTAATGTTGTTTGTCGCGTCGCGTTGATGCTGTATTTCCTTTATATTTCCTTTATATGTTTTAGTTTATATTGTTCAATTGTACAATTTAACTATAACCACAAAAACTGTTGTTTCAGTTTATGTTTTCTTAATTCATTTATAGTTACAGAATTATTTATTTCCTCTTGTGCCAAATAAAAATTAAATATGTGGTTTCAGGTTCCCAACAATAAGTCAAATGAATGAATGGTTCATTATAGAACTAAATATATAGTACACAAAATTAACTATTTTTTATATTATATCAAGTAAAAATAAAGTAGCAAAAAAAAAATCAATTTAAAAACTTTTTTTTATCATGTTTATGAAATTCATTGTTTCATGGCACTCAATGAATTAGTCCCAGTTGTTTCTTATCTTTACATCAAAATGATATGTATTTTTAACAAAGTTATCTAACAAATAGTCTGTTAATGCGTAGTTTTCTCTCTTGGTATATTTTTTCTGTCTACTGTCCATCTGTTGTCATTATCGTGAAAATGCAGATTTTTGTCATATCTGTTCCGGTTCCGATCCGTAGTTTACACAAAAATGTGCAATGGCGGCCGTAGAAAAATTTACGAAAATGAGTCCGAGAATAAACATTGTTTGACAAGAGATTGTCAATGAATAAGACGCTTTTAATGCATTAAATGGATCTAACATAAACTTAAGCCAATTATGATAACTTTTTAAAGAAGTATTCATTTTATTTTAGCTCTAAACCAAAATTCTCGCTCTCGTATTAACAGAAGAGAAAGAAAGTAATTTTTGGAGAGTTGCACAAATAAACGACCTTTTTAAAATAAAATAAAAATCGTTTCAATCTTTGCAATTTCATAATACAAAACGTAGATTTCGAATTGTTATGTGATTGCATTTTACCATGTTGAAATTGGCGATTGCAGACACGTGGTATTAGTCATGTCACAAGTGTCAGCTTGGGATATTCGCATCCAAACAGTTATACCCTGAGGGCAATTAACACCTAGCTACTTAATCTCTTAATTGCCTTTAGTGTCCGACTTAAAGGGATTACAATTAAAGGTGATATAATTTTTATGATCATAATCGATAATAGTTGAAAGTTCAAAATTGAGGACAAGTAAAATAGCATCTCCAAAATAATTATAGCGTCGCGGGAATTATTATAGCATCACGGTGAAAAAATATAGCGTCGCGGTACCGCGACGCTAAAACGGCCTGGGGAGAACACTGTTTAAACTGCAAAGTAAACTTCAGGAATTCGTGAAAGAGGATTTGTTATCAAGCTCTGCAATCTATATATGGGTACATGTATATTAAAAAAAAAAAAAAAAAAAAAATATACACCAGGAGAAAACAAGGTAGTACATATATCTTGGACACAAACATCCATATAATTAAAAAGACATGGGTAGTTGCAGGACAATCACATGGTCACACAATGCATATCATTTTTTTTTAAATCTATATAATTCAAAAAGACACTTTGTTATTAAATATATTGTACAATTGTTAAATATGAAAGGTGAAACGCCCCTCTCACCTGATGTGCCATACATATTTATTTCCATAACTTCTACAAACACATAATACATACAATATTTCAGAAATAAATTAACAAATGAGGGCTCAATTAATCATATATTCAGTGGTAGAAAAAAAAATCTTAAGAAAATGCAATTTTCATTGTCTTTAAAAAAAATCCACAAAATTAAGATCCCAATAATGCAATTTCTATGTCAGAACACAAAAATTAATACATCACTAGTTATATTCAAGAATACATTATATTTTCCCCACCAGTTTTAATTAGTGTATATGCTTGTTAGTGTATATATATTGGCCATTAAATATCTACATGCAATGTCAACTTATCATAAAATACAATAGGCTGTCAGAGGCTGAGTTCACTTGAAACTCTTCAATAGACTTCAGAGTTAATAGATTATCACGTGAACGCACTAGAGTTAATATTCGGAACAACTCTAAGCAACACTAGGGTAAGGCCCTGACCAAGTATAATAAATAAAATATTCTCATTGGTTTGACGTCATTCAAGAGTTTCTCGAGTTTAACCCTGGTTCGGTGAGGGTTGGAACCAGGGTACGAGGGGTTAACTCGAGTGGTTCAAGTAAAATCGTATTGTTGAAACCCGAGTAAGTAAAGTTAACTCTAGAGTTTCAAGTGAACTCGGCCAGAGAGACAGCAAACTAGATTTATGAACATTTATTTGTGTAATGGCATTTATCAATATCACAAGAACCAGTCTGAACAGTGCCAGTGAAAATCTTCAATATCGACCTGAGCTCCATTTTGCCATCAGTAATAACATATTTAAGTTTGAAAAGCATAGGTTGGAAGGTTCATGAGTAAATGCACAGACACTGGTTGGCAGTCCCTCCCTGATGCCCCCCAGCTGTACATCCACAAAATCTATAACCAATAACCTTCGAAATCCAGTTGATAATAAACTGCTCTTATTTCAATAAGAACCTAATGCTTTTAACAATTCAAGAACTCCGATCTCACCCTTACACCTAATACATTATAGTCAGTTTGTAGATTGTATATATTTGACATAAATTAGGTATGAGAAGTTAGACCTTTAAGATAAGGCATGCTAAATGCTAGAAATATTATGAATATATTAATATTATTCTGTTTGCAATAATATGTCTACACTTACAAACACTCTCTGTAAAATAATTTAAAGAGTATTAAAACATAGTGTTTGTTGCAGAGACTTAACTATGAAAAAGTATCTTACAATTTTTATGAGATAGCAGTAGACTTTGGAAGCTTAAACAAAGTGGTAGCTTGTTTAATTTATAGATATGAAAAGGTAGATAGATCTGAGTAGTTCTAGTCATAAAGACATTTCACTTTTCAGTCAAATTTAAAATATACAAAATCAAGGAGGACCCTTAGACACTTAAAGTCACTTCTTTATACATAACATTTTCATAATTTGTTATCTTTATGATACAATTTAAAATCAAAAGTTTAAATATACTTAGATTTCTACAGACTTTCCAGTAAGTGAAATCTAAATCTTTTAACAAGAACCATATCAGATACAAACTTTAATTGATCGAAATTACAAATCCCTCGGTTTATATTATACTTGCTTTTCCTTTATTTATAGTAAGAATTAGTTTAAACTAACATTATAACATCAATAACACAAAACAAATTGTCAATAAATCCTCTTTTATCATAACCTGGGATGTTTACCTGCAAATTTTACCTATAAAATCATTTTAATTACACACCGCTGGGGGGAGTTTACACAGCAGGAGAAATCGTTCAATTGACCCGTCGAACTGTTATTAGTACATCCTTACAAAATATACATTGTTATAGTATTAAAAAGTTAATATTTGCCGATCGCTTTAAATTGTTTGGTCGAATAATCAACAACTTTTGCAACTGGCTGTCACTTAGTAAATCGGATAACGTAATGATTGTGAAGATTGCAATATTGGTCCTCTTGAATTTCTTATGTTCAGTCATAAAACTCTTTCTATTGTTAGGTGTCTGCAGTCCTGTAAGTATATGGTGATGTTAAAGTCCATACTTCATGTAAGGAGAATTGCAAGCTATCTGAAGGTTCATTAAACATAGGCGGATCTAGGGGGGGGGACCCCCCTTTTGTGGGAAAAATTTGGTTGATTATATAGGGAATCATTGAAGCATGACTGGAGTGGACCCCCTTAGGTCAGTCAGCGGGCAAAGTTCTGGATCTGCCACTGTTAAAACTCCAACAACTCTCTGAGGTACCTTAAAGACATTAGGTGGCCTGTTTGGCAGCAAAATTACTCCCCATATCCATCATAAATGGATTTTAGCAAATTGCTCTTTTAATTCAAATCTATCTAGTATATATATATATACTTAGTGACTTTGATTAAAACTTAAAAGTCAGGAACATTTACAAATATTATGAAAGTCTAAAGAAATTATAACTACAAACTGGTGCTTGGTTTTATGGATGCTTATTCTTACATAATTATGTCATTTAATTTGGATAGAATTTCTTTTTATTCGTCAAAACTATAATATTATACACTCTTTAAAACCTACTATCCATGCATTAAATTCAACACCATATGATATTTTATGTAAAGAATACATTATACAAGCAACCAACCTTAAATTAATCGGTAAGAATATATTATACAATCAACCTTAAATTAATCGGTAAGAATATATTATACAATCAACCTTAAATTAATCAGTTCTAAGTGACTTATGTTTATCCAACTTTATAAAGATTTTGATTTGTATATAGTCACAGTGGTCTCTGCCTTATTGATGGACAGTAAATTGTCCAGAAAATTTGTTGACACATGTCCATATCTTAGATAAACATGAACCTGACATATCCAATAAAGACAGGATTAAAATTTCTACATGATCGGACCATTTATACCCATGTTTAAATATTACGGTTATTCATATCCATGTTTAAATATTACGGTCATTCAATACATTGTACTTAAAGTTTTAAAGGCATGACACAATACGTTTGACTCTGTCTAACTGAAATTTTTTTTAAACTTTTTTCTGCTATTTAATTTGCTCCACAAAGTTTCGAACTGGTTTTTTTCTGACTGAATAACAATGTTTGTTACGGTCCAGGATGCTAAGAGTGTCAGATCACCAATTCAAAATTCCTATCAATTCAACCAAATTTAGCAATTTTCACAGCATTCTTAATATTTTATCTCAAGTTAAAATTTAAATTCATAGAAAACAGGTACATCTTGATTCGCACATGTATCACCTCTCTACAAGCCAATTTTCAACCCATGTTAAAAGTCTCACAAGAAAGAACTGTCTCTTGGAAGCAAAGAACAGGCGCTACTAAAATTAACCCCTGCTTTCCAGAAATGTTAAATAAGTATACTTTGGAGCACATTAATCCTCAAATTGGAATGCAAGCTCATAGACTAGTAAATTTTTGCTCAAAATGGTCCAAATATATTTCTTATTCACCAAAAGCTTCATTTCTGAAAATTTCCTGGTTGGTATAAGTAAACAATGACAACAAAATCACTATTTTTTGTCAGAGTAGGGCTACATTCTGAATTGGAGGGAGTGAATTGGTGGTATGACACATACCTACAGTGTTTTAAAAAAGACTCAGGCAATCTATGTCAAGCGATCATTAACCACCTTGATCTAGAAATTATGTAACCCATTTTTAGGGAAAATGATTGGGATTCCCCCAATATCCATAAATAACCATAAATGAACATCCTAAAATACTATAAAATATTAAAACAAACAACATTCACTGCATATCAATATTTACTTATTTTATTATAGTACCTTTTTTGCCTATTATATAATGCTTAGTAACTGTGAGTACTTTGTGAATGTTGAAACAGTGGTCTATTTACTTTATTAGTACTAAACCTTATTTTATTTAAAAATATTTCACTGTCAAGAGGTAATCTATCTTTTTATGTACACAAATATCTGTTGTCATATCTTATGTTGATAAAATATCGCCAAAACCTCAATGCCACTTAATCAAATCCTTAGATCCTTGGAGTGTTTGACATGCCAGGAATTTACTGCTTTGTTTTATTCATATGAAAGACCAAGATTTACAAAGTCTTTGCTACTGCTTTGATATCAAATTCAGAAGATTTTACCTGTAAGTTTTATCAAGTTTTATATGTCTTCAGGTATTTCAGACAAAATACTGACTAAGTTCTCAGAGAAGTTAAACAATGGCCCTTTTTACCATTATCTACACATGTATCACAAAAGGGGCTTAAGATATACTGATTTATTGAGCATAAATTTTACAATGAGATCAAATTTAGGTACTGTACAATGGATTTACTAGAGGCAGAACAAAATACAGGGTTTATAGTTCTCTGAATAATTAAAATCATGAACCATTTCTGCGATATTTAACAGATTAAGTGCAAAAATAAAAAGACATGGTCTAAGCGAGCCTAGGTATCAGACCCTGTTGTTCAATCTACCAATATTTGCTTCTACTCTCTTTGATAGTGAATATGCACTAATAATATTATGAATCAAATTAAGTAACAGCATGATTCCCTCAAACCTTTGCAACAGCTTTTTAAAAATGTTTTAGCCAAAAGTTTGTAATTATTTTATTTTTTATACCTGAGTCTGATTTCTCCTTTTCCCTGAGATCTTTTTCTTGTTGAAGTTCATCTCTGAGCTTTTTGATTTCAGCTTGAAACTCTTCCATCTAAAAAAACAAATTCAGAAATTATTTACCTTCTTTTACACCCATTCTTCCTTGTAAAGATTCACCAAGATCATTTTAATTTGTAAACCAACTGAATGATAAAAGTATCTACAAAAGACTTATCAGTGACACTTGAATCAAACCAAGTTAAAAAGGCCAAATTACGAAGTAAAAGACTGATTTAGTTTCAAACCTTACTAGCCCAATTAAAGATAGTTTGGTAATAATTCTATTGACAAATGCCAAAACAAAGCTCAATGCAGTGAAGGGCATTTCATGATAATTGATTGTTGCTTGCATGTTCTCCATATGGTTTGAAATTCTAAATTTAATGTCCTTTTGTATTATTGTCTAACTTTCACAAAATCAGATCATTAGTGTGAACAAAAGATTTATCCATTAAGTTCAGTTGCTTTGCAAAATTTGTGGTACATTGTACACATAGTCATCTAAATGTTTTGTATTGTGCCCATTTATGGATTACTTGTATTAATGAGGGCCCTCATGGGGTTTTTGATTATGTGATTACTTGGCCGTTTTTTTAATGATTATTTGATTATTAAGCCAAATATTTCATGATTATTTGATTACCTAGGACTGTATTTTTAGTTTATGATTATTTGATTACTAAAGATAAGCAAATATTTAATGATTATGTGATTATATTGGCAAAAAAATGGTGATTATGTGATAACTATGACCCCCCCATGAGGGGCCTCATTAATTGAACTGTTATCTGAGGTATTAACATCATATCAAAGTCAGTTAAATTCTTGTTCAGATTTTCTCTATAGAGCAGAATAAAGCAATCAATATATTGAATTTAATGGGTTGCTTTTGGTCTTAACTAATCTAGCAGGCCATAATTTTTGCTGTGTTTTCACATCTTAACAATGGGATATCTGGAAAAAATTCTTTATCCCCAGGTTTCATAGCATTACACCCTCCCTTTCTACGGTCAAACATAGGCTTTATCAAAATAAACTTTATGGAAAAATAGCCTTGTTGCTGTTTTCTCAATATCAAACTATTTTAAGTAAAACAGTTTTACAAGATACAATCTTTCTTGTAGTTTGAGAATTGAGATTGTAAAGCCACTGAAAATTCATTTTTTTTAGAAAACCTTATGATTATTCATGTATAAACATAATATAAAATATTACCAATATTCTTTAATAAGGTTTTATTTCAGATACATTTTAAATTCTTTAACAAACTGACAATGCAACATAAAGTATGCAAAAAGTACAGCTCATAATTCAAAATCGCTTTTAAACTTGCAACAAAAACCTCAAACTTATCAATTCGATCAATTTTGTTTATGTTTTGTTACCCACAAAAGCACTTAAAAATCCTATTCTAACTTTTTCTCACAATGATATCTATATTAATATTACAAAACTTAATAATAATTTATTTAAATATTACCTTGAGTTGAATTACCTTCACTTTAAATTTTCCACGGAGAAGTACTCTTCTAAAACATTTTAATTGCAAACTTCACATGGCGGGGCAAAAAGTCACTATTATTATCATTCGAAAGTATCAATTTTAAAAATTGCACCCATGACCAATTAAGTATTCCATTACAATATGTGTCTTTACTCAATTACAAGTCATCATATATCTAAACTCGTTAAAGTTTTAAATGTAACTGAAACATTAGAACATTTTGTCAATATCTGACATGCCATTCAAATTTCATTGTAATCCGATGTGCCTTGTTGGCCAACATTTGTTGACAATTTGGAACAAAGGCAACACATCCGATGTGTAAACTAACCAGGGCTATTTGACGCTACTATAATATTTGTTTACATTGCTCATAATCAATAAAGCTTTCCTTATGTCCTCTGAATATACAAATGAAGATTCAAATTTTTCTAGGCTTTTCGGATTACGCTCCATTTAAAATAAAATTGAAATGTAAACAAAATAAAAAATTCTATTTTTTTTACGAAGTACGAAAATAGTAATTGATTTATCAAAAATTAAAGTTTGTGTAATCGGTTCAATTAATGCATTGTCAAAAATTTTACATTTCATTTAAATCACCTTTTCTGATCAATTATTACACCGTAGGAGTAAAACCTTTACATTTAAATCATATAAAGACATTTCTATACAACCATAAAACTTAATCAAAAGTCAAGTATAAAGATTCATGTTAGAAATTCACTTGTATACAATGTCTATTTTTGGGAAGAATGATATTTTAATATTAAAACTTGCTATGACATTAAAATTTAAAGATACGATCAGATAAAATTTCCGTCAATAGATTTACATGCCAAGGAAATATTACCTACTGTATGCAGTTTTAAGTTTCTACATATATCACTGGATAGTCTTTTATGTTGACATAAATTTTGTTTATGTTACATTGTACTGACGAAAGTACTTAAAATTTTTATTCTAACATTTGTATAATGAAATTTATGTTACACTGCATTTTAGATATGTATGATTTTAATTGAGTAAAGATTCAATTGGTTTGGGCTGTTCTACATTATAAATAAATGCTTGTGGGGGGGGGGAGAGATCTCAACCACACAGTGCCACAAAATAAATCTTTTCTTTAACTTACATAAATGTTAACAAAATTTTAAGGAAAATGCAACAACCCATATTTAGGATTCTTTAATCCAGTTCAAATTGTAGGCATTATTACTCTGCATGAAACTCTCTTTCTAATGCACTTAATCACTAATAATTTAGAAATTATTGTGTGCATTTATTATCGCGATTTTGTCATTTTAGACTAAAATATGATTTTAGTTTTTGTGATTTGAGAAAAATCCTGTTTAATTATTATTCATTTCGAAATTTCATGATGCAAGTTTAAATTATAGCGATTATAACCCTGTTGCTTTTATCAAAAAAATTTAAAATCGCAAAAAATTCTTAATTTACAGTGTGCTATAAGTTCTGCGGTTGGAAAAAATGTGATTGGGTCCCATTAAAGGCTTTGATTTAACAAAATGACAAATCTTATAAGTAAACACCTTCTTGTCAAATCTAACTGACAGTTCAGTGGGAATAAAAAGCATTTCAATACAATTCATTAATCATTATTTATCAGTTGAGGACACTTCAAACAGCTGAAAAATTAGTGGTGGCATGCATCAACGGTGCTTACGATTGAATAAGTATTTAACAGAACAATATAGATACCCCCTACTCAAGTGTTAAGATCAATAAAACGTGCAGTATCCTTCTGTAATACTGAAAGGTTCTGTTGATTTAACCAGCACTTCAAATATCTTATGTTTATCAATTATGTACACACTGTTCGATATAATATATATACATTTGTTATCAAAGGGCACTTAAAGTTCATGTAACCAACCCCGTACTCAACTTATGAGTATAGATTTTTTTAAAGGTTTTAGGTTGACGAAATTTTGTTTCAAACTGTGTGCATCATTTTCTTGTAAAAAATTTTCATTTTGAATGTGCGAGATCAATTTTGAAAGCTTTTAATTAAACATAATTGGAACTCAACTTATGAGAATGGAAATATTTTATAAAGGTTTTAGGTTTACAAAATTTTTGTTTCAAACAGTGTGCAATATATGAATTGTCTTGTAAAAAAAAGCATTTTGAATGTATGGCATCATCTTTGAAAGCAATTAATTTAAAAATAATTAATACTCAACTAGTCATGAGTATGGAAAGAAATACTATTAAGGTTTTTGGTTTACAAAATTTTGTTTCAAACTGTGTGTAACATATATGCATTGTCTTGTAAATAATTATCATTTTTTATGCATGACATAATTTAAAAAAAAATTTAATTTGAAAAGTTGTAGGTAATTAAAATCTACTTGAATATCTATATATTATGAAAATTCATCAAGACAGTGCATGTCTTCAATCTTAAAATCTTAAATGTCAGAATTTGTTCCTGGTAGTTGTATATATATAGGAGACATAAGAATACACCATGCCAAGGTTTTAATATTATACAAATATAGCCTTTGTATGAGGTCGATACAAGGATATATTGACCTAAAAGAAGTATATTGACTGAGGACGAAGTCCGAGGTCGATATACTTCTTTGGGTCGATATATCCTGTATTGACCTCATACAAAGGCTATATTTGTTATATTATTAATTCCCGACCATGTTTGTATCAAAATCGTCATTTAGGTTTGTTGGAACTTGTAGATATTACATTGTCTCCTTGACAATAACAACAAATTAGTTGTTATTTCATTTACTTTTTTTTGGACTTGTTATGTATTTGAAGATTTTTTTCGTCAAATAATCGATCACAGATATCAATTTTTTCCAAACATAAAACAATATCCTGAAATTCATTACATGACATCACAAAGTATATCGGTTTTTAGATATTCTAAAAATAACCGTGCAATATGCTTTTTGCCGGTCAATATGCTTTTTGCTATTCGCCGTTTTCTCTCTACCTTCGAAAATATAGTTTAACATGTGACTATTTCTAAACGAATCAAATTTGTTAAAATATACGAATTAATAATATATATGTATATCTTATATTCTTTTCATTTATGTTTCAGTACTTTTAATGAATTGTTGTTCACTTGAAACGTGATTAATACTTGACAGAAAATTTTATAATATATCCCACCTTTTCTTTAGATTCTACCAAATCATCTTCTAACTTATTGTTTTCTTCCATTAAAGCATTTATTTCTTCTTCATGCTGTTTTTTCAACTGATCTTTGACTTTCTTTATACTATCTCTGTGTTGTGTAATCTCTTCTTCAAATTCTGTCCTTTCCTTTTCTAATGTTCTCTGAAGATCCTCTGAGGCGCGACCATCAACAGAGGGCGTCACTGTTCTATTCTGTTCTGCTTCTAATTCATCCAGGAGTCTCGCTCGTTCGACAAGTAAAAATGCAATCTGTTCTGATGTGGAGACATTTGCGATTTCTTCCAGACCTTGTTGGATAAGCATCTCAGCTGTCTCCTCACGTAAAGCACTTGCTGTAAAACCAAGAAAAATTGTACAACCAATACTTTTTAAATGCTCTAACTGGATGACACAAAGTATTACTTAATATGCTTATCATCTATATAAATAAGAATGATAAACTGTATAGTGGGATTAATTGAGTTTAAATTTTTACATTTCTGGGACCTCATCTATTGGAAAGGTTTTCTTTGTTTTCTTGTTTCCCTGAAAACTGTTGGTATAAATTTTCCCAAAAAAATTATGACAGTTTATATATGGAAGTTAATTGGGTTTTTAAAAAAAATTCAATTAAATGAGTATATTATTTTAAATTCTTATAGTTTGTGTCTAAGTAATGTTAATTTGTAAAAAAAAAATTCAAATCATTTTTCAAATTGCATTGAATAAATTTGACAGATCCACTTCCTTATCCTGCTGTAGCTACTGTGGATTCATTACTATTTGTGAGATATCATTTTTGTGAGATATCATTTTTGTGGGATATCATTTTCGTGGGATATCATTTTCGTGGGTTTCATTGATAAAGGTGAACCAAATGTTCTATAGGCTTGTATGCTGATTTTGGCAAAACCATGAAATTAAATATTCACTAAAATGCAATGACTCAGTGATATTGTTGTCTTTTTTCAAAACTACCTCTACGTAAAGTATATATATATATATATACCTTTCAGATTGAAAATGTCTGACAACCAAATATACATGAAAAAATAGTGCAAAAAAGACAGCAAAGCCAGCAAAAAATCAGAGATATGTTCAGAATAAAATATACAAATTTCCCAATTTCAATAAAACATGCATTTTTCCCAATAAAAAACGGATCAGAAAACTGGATCTCTAAAGTGCTTTCTAATATCAAAATAATAACATGAATACGAAATTTACAAACATTAGTACTGCCAATGCCATCACTGTTTGGGGAAAATGTAAAACTTTTTGGGAGTAATTTAAGCCATCTTTTTTTAGTAATTGGGAATTTTCTCCAGGGGAAAAGGCTGTATTTCGGCTGTAATTTGAGGCAAACAATATCACTGCATAATGTTAACTGAATCCTCGAAAATAAATGAATCCACAGTACTCAGTCATCAGATTCATTACAAGTTTATTTGTCTGTGTACTGTAAAATGATGAATCCAAATTTAAAATATTTTGAACACAAACCATTTTGTTCTTGCTTCAGTTGCTCTATTTCTTGTTTCAAGCTATCATTTTCTGTTTCTAATTCTTGGATTAGAGCCTCTCTTTCATCAGACAGATGGCGTATGTGTTCCACATAGTTCTCAACTTCCTGCATTTCAGCTGTCTGTGCCATCTTGAGCTTCTCCTCATTCTCAAGGGCCTGCTGGAGATCAGTCTGAAAAAATAGCATGAATATATAACTAGTAGAAGATGAATTCATTTTTATTTAAGGGACAGCTGACCACCTCAGGTGCAGGATTTTCTTGTCGCCTTGTAGACCCATTGATGTGCTTTGGCTGTTATCTGCTATTTAGTCAGGTTGTCTCTTTGACATATTCTCCATTTTCATTCTCAATTTTATAATTTCTATTAAACTTTTTCAACAAAATAATTTTAAATTATATTGAACATCTGTGTGTGTATTTTTTTAGCTGTGTTGAAGACAAATTGGTAACCTTTGGATCTTTTCTGCTTTGGTCTGGTTGTTGTGTCTTAGACACGTTCCCAATTTCCTTTCTTATTTTGAATTATTTTCACAGCGATCTGGCTGTATATAGTTTATATAGCTGTATAGTGCTGTATATGTGTAGCACTGTTTTATATATATATTAATTCAGCATAAATGTAAACAAAAAAGAAACGGCTAATAATTGTATGGATAGAATTGTTCTATACACAAAAATTATTGCATATTTCTATACTCTACCAAAATTTTTAAAAATAAAAAAAATAGTGTTTCAATGTCCCCCAACCAATGAACATGTGTTATGTTTCAAGGGAAATAACTCCACAAAATTGTTTTTTCTTTACATTTAACTTTTCCAACATAAATCAAGCCATGAGATAGCTTTAATTCAATTTTCCATGCGACAGGGACAATAAATGAATGTCATTTAGTCACTTATTTACAAGGTTTAGATTATTCAATAATCAATATTGTAATATTTTGAAGGATTACAATATCTGAGTTATCTCCCCTTATAAATCAGTTGACATTTACATTTTAGAGAATACATGTAAATTAAATAAAAACATTTGTCAAAATAAACACATTTGTCAAAATAAACATGACAATTTTCATAAGATTTGATATTAGTGATGTCATCATTTGAAAGATATTCTATGCAAAAAAAACTATAACTTTAATCAATATTCAAAAATGGCAATAATAAGCTGCTCAATTTAGGTATGTCATGTATGACTGTCACAATCTTCAACTATTAAATATTGAACATACATCGATGTATTTATTTACATTTTCTATAAAAAAAGTTTTTGACAGAGTGATTGAACCTATTGTAACAAATATTTCAAAATTATACTCTCTGAAGGAATTAAAGCTTTGATAACATTTCATCTAAAATCAGATAAATTTTGGTCTTGAAATTATTATTAAATAGTGTAATTTCATAGTCATTTAAATAGAATCTGAATAAAACCCACCAAAATTTGGCTCTTTAATTAGTAATGTAAAAATTTATGATCGATCAGATATGAAAAATAAAAGCATAATACACACAGTTAAACTCTTAAAAACTTACATAAGATCTAACACTACTCCATAACCAATAATTAAAAGATAATTTAATCCATATCACGATCTAATCTATTGAACTGCTTTTAGTTTTCAATGGAAATTCCTTTGATCGCTAGTCCAAATGTTAAAAAGTATACCGAAAATAAGTTCACATTACAGGAATTGAAACGAAACTGTTAAAAGTTTTTATGCTGTAATTTACATGTAATTGCTCCAAAATTTGTCTATTTGGTTAGGTGACGATCAAACGATATAGTTATATACGTCTCTCGTAGAATGATATAACCATGGGCGCACATCTAGATATCGGTAAATCTGACAATTAGGTTATTGAATATACTTTATTATCAAATCACAAAATCTATAATAACAGTTGAATAACAACAATGATTTAAGATGTCCGAATATATATAGCCGTATTAAAAACTTTAAAACATACTAGCACGGACTTTACACAATGACAATGAGAATAATCAAAATACAATTAGTTTCAAAAATTGAAATATTTATTATTAAAATTTCATTAGATTTTCATTTAAAGTGTCTGCAAGGGATTCAACATGTTCAAAGAAAATGTATTGAAAAAATAAAATTGAAAAACAAAATGATTGGAATACAAGGTTACTTTAAAGCATTAAAGGTTATGCAGTACAAAATGTATATGGGATGCATATAACTTTGAAGGTTTGTTCAATGCATGTATGCATTTAAAATTATGTTTGTATTTGAAATCAGCTTCACTGTGATGAAATATAAGCAATAAAGGGATTTTACCTCATTTTGTGGCTTATAAGGTGTCACATTATTTAAGCTTCACAATTTTATATTTTAAATGTCATTGCTTCAATATTCCACAAGCAGTTAAAGTGGGCAGGAGAAAGATTTTCATCTGAATTAGGTAAAAAAAGTGGTTTTACTGCTACATCTCCTTGTTTTTTATTAAAAACCAAATCTTATTCATACATGTATAAATTATTAGTTACTAAAAATGTACTACTAGACATTTCAATAGTAGAAATCAGATGACATACAACTGGTGTTTTTTTAAAGATTCTTTTAAAAGTACATTTGTTGTACATACAGAATAAAGTTTTAGTCTTAGAACTGCAAAAAAGTGTTTTCATAGCTCTTCAACATGTGTCAATGAATGCTGAATGATTAAAATATTTGGTTGACACTATTAGTTACATAGTGTGCTAGTGACCTAATACGGTATATATGGGGTCAGTAAATTCCATATGGGGTGAGAGCGTATACCGTATTACGTCACTAGTACACTATGTAACAAATTTATCTTACCGACTATCTGAACGTGTGAAATTAAGACTAGTGATTCTCAAAATGAGCAAGTCTTCAATACTGTTAGCATTAAGAAAATACTTCCATTGATCCTACAAACACAGATGCCAACAATAACAACTTTTGAGGTTTAAATGTGTTTTATGGATTTATTTCAATCTTAATCATTATTTCTTCGTCTGTTGGAACTTTTAAGATTTTTTCTCAGTACCGTTTTGTTTTTATAAAGGGACATAACACCATTACTAACCGTGTATGAAATAAGCCCCACCCCCTTCTTACCTAATATGGAATATAAAGGGACGTAATTCCACTACTAACCGTGTATGAGATAAGCCCCGCCTCCCTACTAACCTAATATCAAATATACACGATTTGCACGCGGACGCTTTTAACCAATCATATTCCTGGAAATGAATAGGAGGTAAGATAATAAATTTTACACCTACAATACTGAGTAAAGCAATTGATCTGCGTATAAATTAACATGCAGATCTTTGTAAAATTTGCCAACAGAAACAGTTGGCTAAAAAATAAATCTTGACAGAGCTGCCAAAAATAGCAAAACATTACAAAACCATCTGACATAGGAATAAAACCCAAAAGAGCTGAACACATGTTATTTAAATGACTTTTATGAGTATGGAAAACTATGGCTGTATTAAACAAATACTTAATTGAGGAAATGGCAATATTTCAGTTGGCCGAGCGTAATCTTGAATTAAAATCTTGGCAAGTCTATAAAGTCTTTGTGTTTTGCAAGCTGTTGGTAATACCGCACTAAGTTTAAATTTAGAATTTTCAATCAACAGGACAACATTTGTTTTATGTTCGATTGCGTTAACATGCAATTCCCACAAAAGATTTCAATCGTAAAACAGATATAAATTAATAATGCATGATCATTTTCAAAACAGTATAGTATTATATAGAGTGCAATGTTGTATTAAACTTGAAAATATGTCATATCAAACATGCAGAAAATCTATCATTTTGCAAGTTAGAAATTTTATTTTATTTCTTCTGCATATTTATGATTTTTTTTCAATTTTACAATTACTTGAGAGAAATCTATAATGACGTCCTGAACAACCATAAAATCGAACGTTTTTGTGAATTTAACCTTGACTGGTTTTATTTTGGCTATTCTGCAATTTCAAAGAGGTTTTTTTTCAATCTAATGATCAATTTCAAAACAGTAACGTATTATATAAAGTGCATTGATAAACTTATGTCATCAAACATGCAGAAAATCTATCATTTTGCAAGTTTTTATTTTATTTATTTTGCATATTAATGATTTCTCTTAAATTTTATAATTACTTGAAAGAAATCTTTAATAAAGTACTTAACTACATTAAATCAGCCATTTTGAACGTTTTTGTGAATTTAACCTTGACTGGTTTTATTTGGTTATTCTACCTTTTCAAAGAGTTTTTTTTTTAAATTCAACTACATGTACATGTATTACATGTGAGAAATTAATGATAAAGCACTTAATTCATTATTCTTCCATCATGCACAAAACTTCAACCTAATTTTATGTAACATTATGTAACAATTATTCAAAAAACCTTGAAATTTAAATAGGAAACTGACAACTAAACACATTTCATGTACCTGAATAAATATATTTCATTGAATGACAAATTTGAGTATGCATGATTTATTTTATCTATTTTGCAACAAAGCAAAATATATTTCTGGACAAAATTTCATTTACTTTTAAAATTTTACACAATTTGATTTCACAATATTTAATATCAATATAAATCATTTGCACATTATAGCTACTGATACACAAATGTTTTCTGTCCAGTGACAAATATTAAACACTATTTAAAGACAATATGTTATGTCTTTTAATTAAAATGCAATGCACAAGACTGAACTGATGAGTCAAAAATTGTTCATGTGCTAGTTCATAAAGTAATATTTAGTAGGATGACATTTCAAACTTCCTGAATACAATATTCAGATAAAAATCCTTTGTTCTTACTCTTAAATGCCCATTTCTGAGAAGAAAAACATTAAAAATAATATGGTCACATTTAAAGTTGCATACATTTGTTAGGAATAATGCAATAGACAACTTTCGAGTTGGATGCATTTCCATCAAAAACTTTGGTTTTAGTGTACGTCACTCGTGCGTTTAGGTGCGTTGTCACTTCCATTTCCATGTTGAGCTAGTGGTTTATAAAAGTATAAACGCTATATTGCACAAATTTTTTGGCAAACTAAATTCTCATAATTGACAATCTGCACAGCTGTCATTAGGGAATTGTGATTAAGTATCTACTGAACAAACTTTATTTCTAGTTTATCCTGCACAATGACGATCACTAAGATGCTTGATTAACGTTTAAAGTGCAGGGATACAGGCGAGACCCTCTATCTCATTTTGTATCTGGTAAATGACGTCACAAAGGCGCGTATAATTGACAAGTTTTTTCTGGTGACGAATGAACTCGAAAGTGGTCTATTGTATCAGATTCTGAAATTATTCAATCATTGAATTCATGTATCAGGTACATGTACATGTTGCATGGTACAAATACATTTTCTGTCATTTTAAAGTAACATTTGTTTACCAATTCTCAATTCTGAAATATCTTTTTCTAAATTCAATCTCCATGCATTATAAGCTTGTTTGAACCCATTAACTGTCAAGTTAGATTGTCAAAACTTGGTATCTTTACTGTGAGGGGGCATTTATTAAAAACATTCAGTGTTTTATGAAGTAAAACTTTTAAAATTTGACAATTATCTTTTCGTACAAAAGAAACAAGGATTATTCTGCACTCTGCAGGTTTTTTTACTTAATCTAAGACCTTTACTAGGGTAGAAGACACGTCATCAATGTTGACAATTGCAAATTTTTGTCAATTTTACACATAATATTCAAGATCACTTAATCAAAATTGGGAAAGAAAACATTGACATTAAAATTAAATTTCTGTCTTTTTAATTGAAATTTTGAAAGAAAAAAGTTGACATTAAAATTAGATTTCTGTCTAAATTGAATATTTCAAGAATAATTTATATTTTAATCTTTATCGCTCTTAAACAAGCAATGACACTCCAAGGTCAGGCTGACATTATTATACGAACATTTCATTTGACAAGTTTTTAATTTTAAACCATGAAAGTTCATTTTGTTCATCATAAGAAATATGTAAAGGTTTATATACAGACAATAGTTAACATTAAATATTAAAACCCGTAATCATTTCACACTTTGATTTGTACCTAATAATACAGAGGGGTGGTAGGAGGGGGTGTCATCCTGACTTCCCCCTCAAAAAAAGCTTTTTTTCTTAGACTTTAAATTTTTATCATTAATTTCATAAAAGAGTTAACCAAGAAATTAAGCAAAAATAAAAGCCCAATCCTGAATTCTGGCAAAATAAAGGTTTGATCCTGACCCCCCAAATAAGGTCCTTTGGCCCCTCAATAAAACGCTTTTTTGCTAATCCATATTTATATGGCAATCATAAACGGAGATTATAACTTTAATCTTCTAGAGCATAATCATTTACTTTTAAGTTTCAAATGTTATATAACGATCGTAATACCATGTTTGAAGTAGAAAATTCTCTTTAAAAAGGAATGCAGCCATACTACAATAAAGAAATATTATTTCCCTGGGAAGATATTTTAAATTTGTGCAATGAAAGCATGAAGGATCATATTTTTAAACTTAATATGTTACATGTATATAATTATGTCATAAAATGCATTAAATCATCTACATGCACTACAATTAATAACTTAATAATGCATAATATTTTAATATCTTCTGGAAGTGTTTTATTTAAAATACAAGCACTCACTTTAGGTACTACTGACTAATAAATTCACTTAAAGATCAAATCTTACTTGCCTTACTAGATGTCAAATAAGTTAACTTAGTCTATTTTCATGACTATGAGGTTCATAATTCATATAACTTTTACATGTATTGACAAGTTAAATGCATTATATGGTCATAGATAATAAACTTTTTAAATATAAGGCAAACTCACCATACCGGTACAATTTATTTTATAAAATGCAATCTAAACACATGAAAGTATCATGTACTTAGCCTGTGAAACTATGGAAAAAAAAACAAGTAACAAGTCAATGAATATACTGCACTTCTAACTTTACTTCACTCAATTTTTAAAACAAGGCCATGCTACTGCACTGGCAGACGCGTCTGACTCAATCATCAATTGATAAAACATGCTCCAACTTTTGGACCTAAGAGCTAAATTGTGTGAGGCAGTCCCGATAACAAGAAGACCAAATATAGGAATATAACACAAGCTTTTAGTTTTTTAGCCATGCTGTTAATATATAATTACCTCTGTATGCTGGTATAACTTCCATACATAGAGAAGTTTCTCTTCCTCTGTACATTCCAAGCCATCTTCTAAAAGTCGACGATCTATCTCAGCTGAAATCTCTGAAGGACTCTCCTAAAAGAAAAAGACATGTTTTATTTACTGATATCCTTAATATTGAGGGCTGTTAGGGAAAAAAGAAGGCTTCAGCATCATCACCTGTATTTCATGTCTTGTTCATCCAATTGTTCTCATTTTTAGGGGCCTGGCTATGGGAGTTGGCATGGAGCATCTGATAGGATATGTACATATCTTAAGCAGAGTTAAAAAAAGATCATCTTTGTTGGACATTGTCTTTGCCTTCCACTCAATAAAGGATCTAAATAAGGTCATAGTAAAGACATATGTCCTGGACACATGATTTTCTACTTGGAAGCACTATTCCATGAACTCATTTGTCCACTGTACTCACCCTAATGTCACGAGCTGAGTAATTTTATCATCCTTATCATTTTGTAGTACATAAACATACATGTACACAACAGCCCGAGTGGATTTTGCTTTTTCCACCTGCCCACCGTGGGCACCCATCCGTGCCCACTCTAGCTATAATCTCTTTTTTTGTAAAAATATTGATTACAAATGCCTATCTGCTTTTTCAAGTGATTGTACTTGCAAGTCTTTAGATTAAACAAAAGAAATTGCATGCCCACTCCTATGGGTGGGCAGAGTGGACAAGGTAGAAATTTTGTCCACCTGGTGCCCACTCCCATGGTGGGCCGGTGGACAAAGCAGAATCCACCAAAGCTGTAGTGTATCTAAATATTCGCCCTTGGTTTCTATTCTTTTAGGGGATTGGATACCTGTGGACAGAGGGCATGAAATCACTGTAAAGCGTAGGATCAGGCATGGCAGTCTCATATATAACTAAGGAGCAAGAAAAAATGGATCCAATAACAAACCATGAGGTTATGGACCATTGTTGTTGAAGTTATTGCAAATTACATGAAAAGGCTCAAAAGTACTTTTTTTTTTTTAATTTTTAAAATGTCAACTGATATTAGTTAATTCACAGAAAAATGTCAAAATGTTTTTATCATGTTTATATACATGTACCCCTGGTTACCCCAAATATCTATATCAATATATGTATTTGACAACTGCATGAACTATAGTTTTTTTAAAGGAAAACAAAATGGAAACTGTGAAGATGTACATGTACAAAATGTATGTAAGTGCGCATGTACATGAACACCCCTATGCCCTACATATGTCATACTCATACATCACCTTTTAAGCAGGTACATGTACTTGTAAATTGCAATATCTGCTCTTACAAGGAAGTGAATTTAAATAGTTCAATTTGAATATCTGGAATTCCTGAAGCAATTGATTTTTTAAGGGGTCAAGAAAACACTTCAAAGTTAAAATTTTTGCTGAGGTTTAAATGAAAAAATCTAATTCCAGTAATCAAAGATAATGAAAGTTACTTAGGATCCCTGGAATAAATAAGGTACACTTCTATATTTATTGCTCAATCATTAGTCATGATTCATAACAGAGGTCTTCATAGTAATTTACTTGGGCAAGTTCCAAATCAATATTTCAAAACTCTGGTGAATAACACCACTGAATTAATCCAGTTCTCAGACATTTCAGTGATTTTCTCCAACCAAAAATTGTGAGTCATCTACTATACATGTAGGTGCTTTATCTAGAATTGGGTCACCCTGCATACATGTATGTACAGTACAGAAATTTACCTCTTCATAAATGATGTCCAACTCCTCAGGTAAAATAGAACTCAACGCTTCCATTCTTATATACCATGTTCAAACAAAAAACATGATAATCCTCTTGTAATCACTTGATGTACATATATGCTTACATATCAAGCCAGCTATTTTAGACAATGCCGTCAACACTTTATCATATATTTGTTTATAGTAATCGATTCCACATGTGTTCACACATTCATAAAATTCAATCAAATATGCCTATATCATAAGTAAACATTCTGTACACACTTAAATCCTACATAATTCAATCATATTAAAGAATTTCACATGTATGCATATTCCCAAACTAAATTCCATTTGTAAAATAAAATCTTTCAATTATACATGTATTTTCAATTTCTTAAATTTCATTACGGATGTTCTTAAGTTCTAAGACAATTTTCAAATATTTAAATAGAATCCAAATATCTATACCAAATTTTATCGAAATCTCAGACTGGGTGTCTGTTGTACGGATATATAGTCCTTATAATGTAAGGAAAACAAAACGATCAAGTTCAAACTGTTTAATACATGTCTATCTTATAACAAAAGGCTGTGTTTATTGTTATTTTGGATTAAAGTGTGAACTTTATCGTCATTCAAATTGTTCATGATAATCGATGTGGTATATCCTTTTGACACCCAGTGTTTTAATTATATATAACTTGCCAACTCTCAACAATCTACTTTCACCCCCTAGTAATTTTAAGGTTACGTAGTTCAAATTACTTTTATAATGGTTTTCAATTAACAACAAAAAACATATTTTTTTATATGCCTTACATATATGTAACTCGAAATGTCAACTGTTCTTTCAGTTCATGATCACTCACTACTGCCTAAAAAAACACCCATGTTTGCGCTCATTGAATTTTCCCTATTTCTAGTGCCTTAGTACCTGTAAGATATTTTAAGAGAAAAAAACTACTTTTAAAGTCACTTGTTTCGGGAGTAAACCAGTCAAAAACTTTTTTTGAAAAATCACACTTTTTTATATGTCTTTTTTGAGAGAAGAAAAGGTACTTTTAAAGTCAGTTTCGGGAGTAAACCAGTCAAAAACTTTTTTTGAAAAATTACACTTTTCTATATGTCTTTTTTGAGAGAAGAAAAGTTTCTTTTAAAGTCACTGTTTCGGGAGTAAACCAGTCAAAAACTTTTTTGAAAAATTTAATTCTTGAAGACATTGTTACACTTCCCGACACTTATCAGTTTAATAAGCCTATGTATTTTTGAGGAAATACAGGTACATGTATTACATTTTTTGGCCTAACTTCATACTTTGAAGGCTATAACATATATATATCAATACATTCATAAACGAAAAAAGCAATTACAGGAATTATTATCCGATAATTAAAAAGGCTATTTCTTGCTGAAAATTTATCAGAAGTAAAAAATTATAAATGAGCCTGCATGTACATGATGTGAATCTTCTAATTGATTTAAAAACCTCTTAAAGACATTCAATACAAAAGTTCAAAAGGCATTAACTATACTGAATTTTGACAATATAATGATAAGAAAGATAATCTAAACATGGATTATATTTAATGCATCAAAGGTAAAAACTCAAAGCCTAAGGGTCTCCTGGTACACTGGTGGTAAGTGGATGGTTGTAACATAAAGTTACAGTTAACAAAAAAAGGGAGACAACTCTAAAGATAAGTTTTTCTTTTCTGATTTTTGTACAGTAAAAGGTTCACTTCAGCATAACCACTTATATATATATTTCTCATACACACTTATTATTAGTATGTTGATATTGAGATCAAAATTTATACATAAAATCTTTCGAATTCTCCGAAAATAGTAATTTAAAACTTGACCATCGACAGTGCTTGTATAGATACATGAATGTAATCAAATTTTCAGAAGTCCAAGTAAAAACAACCTTTTGTATTTGTGTCTACATTTGAATGCAATAACTGTCATCTGCAAAGGCAACAACTACATTTTGTATCTAGACAGAGGCGGATTTAGGGGGGGCGGGCCCCCCTTTTTGGGAAAAAATTTGGTTGCTTATATAGGGAATCACTGAAGCGTGACTGGAGCGGGCCCCCTCTTAGGCAGTCAGTGGGCCCCCACTTTTGAAAATTTCTGGATCCGCCACTGGTATATACTCCAAAGAGCATGTGTTGCTCCTCTTTAAAAAGCTAGTGTCCACTTAAACCTGACATAAATGACTTGTAAATATTTACTTCAATGTAGAGACCTAATTTAGAAAACCCAGGAACCAGGGAACAGAGCATCTTTTAAAAAGTAATCAATCAGAACATGTGATATGTTCTTGGGTAACATTGAAGGTATGTGTAGACATAATATTATAATAAAAGTCCCTATAAAGTTTGATTTCAATTGATGTCATCGTTTGTAAAAAAAAAAATTTTTAACATCTATGATGAAAGCCTTAACTGGCCTATAGCTTAGGGACGACATCAAAAGTTCAATGTAGGATAAAAAACTTAATTCACATAGTTGTTTAACTGACCCCCACCCCTCCTCTTAACTTCATTTGGGAAATTGATTTACCAATAGGGATATATGTAAAAATCGATTTTAGATATACAAAACTTGCAGAATTTCAACCCCCCTCCCCCCCCCCCCCCCACCCCCAAACTATTTGATTTAAGTTTTTTATCCTACATCGATCTTTTGATGTCATCCCTTAAGGGCCAGATAAACAACATCTGTAAAATAAAATTATTTAAATAAACAAAAAAATATAAGATATAAAAAGAGTATTGTATGGAATTGCTGACTAGTCAAAATGTAAGGTACACATTACTTTAACATGTAATACTTATCCTGGTAAAAACAGTAAAGAAAATTTTGACCTTAAATTCATTATATCTACACTTCTTTTCAAATTCCAATTAAATTACAGTGATTTCATACCACACAGGACAAATATTTAGAGATTAACTCTTTTGTCTGGTAACGATTACTCCAATTTTCAACAGTACCCCCATTTACAAAGGGATATTGTCAAAGGAAGATTTAAAGCTATTATATGTAATTTTCATTCTTCGTCTTATCACTATACCTACCTAAGTCAACATTTACACTAAATTTAAAGGACTGGGGTTATATATATTGTTTATTTTTATAATCAACAATTTTAATTACCTCACTTGAATATACAAAATCTGTGTGTAGATGTGTAATAAAGAATGCTTATTTTTCACCTCTTATTCTATGGGTAAAATATAAGGAATGTGCATAATGTACATATCTACAAGTATGAATATGGATATTCGTTCAACCTAAATGAAAGTAATATAAATTAATATTCTAAAATGTGCATACATGTACGTACCACATGACTCCCAAAACGGTCAGGATACACTCTAACTCTTAGAGAATATAAAGACAGATTTCTTAAAACAACGTGTATCTTACAGACACAGAAAATACAAAGCAACAAGAGTAAAAGAATAAGTCTCAACCTGCTTGTTCAGGATGTCATACATGTCTACTACACAAGTTTGAAATTTATATAACTGTGTAGGACATTTACATAAGTTGTGATACAAAATGTATTTGTTGGTTCACTGTATATGATGGATTCATTGACATTGATTATGATAAAAGGTCAATCTTCTATTGAATAAATTTTAAAATCTGAGTCTCTGACTTAAATGTTCTTTTGAGTTCTGACCCACATGAACATGTAGTACTAGTGTAAGTAACCTGCTTTTAAAGCTTTTTTTGTCACATTGTGTTAGTTTTTTAAAACTCTACCATGACTTTTAATAATGAGTAACTACTTTTTAAGAATTCATTTTACAATTATACATTTAGTATGTTCACATGTGTTAAGAAGGTAGTCTACAAATTTTAATTTTAAAATGTTCTTAGGAAAAAAGTAGTTCTTAAAAGAGAAAAAGCTAAATAGTGTCCTTTAAAAAGTGAAGTTCAGAACTGTAACTTTAGAGGCCAATAATTATACCTTAAAATACTAATACTTCCAGCTTATTAAACATTATTATGGTCAAATTAACGTGTTAATCACTCATTCAGGTCAAAAGCTCATTTGTAAAATACCTATTCTGTAAACCAACTGTGGCATATTGCCCAATGAAAACAAATAAAAGATTACGTTTTTAAAATCTATGAAGGATAATTATGCCTTTATGCTTTTAAAATATTTTTAACGTAAGCTGTTGAATGCAAGTATCAATTTTCAGTTGACACAAAAATTCCTGAGAAATGTATGGAAGTCAAAATTATATAAATATATATATATATATAGTTTGCAATTTAGACTTGTATATATACATGATATATGTCACCACTTAAATTTTCTTCATAGGAAATTTTTTGAGCATCTGTGTATAAATACACAATAAATCAGACGTTCAGGGCTGGTTCAGCCTTGTTCTGGAATTTTTTACTAACTTATGCAAAGATAAATCCGAACTGAAGATGACTGTTGTATTTAATTTGTGCAAGCATTAGCTTTAGATTGCATTCCACCTTTTTCATTCATAAATTCATTGATTCATATGTACATGTATGTGTATTAGCACATTTATCAAGTTATCTAACCATTCACCTATTATGGTACAATAACACAAATAGATGTATTAGTATTTCAAACTTTACAATGAAACTGGTTGTGTCTAATAATACATAGTTAATATTTTTGTCATTTACGGAATTTTGTGCTGATTGCAAAGATTTAAGGTAGCTACCTTAACATGACACTTATTTTTTTAACTTTTTTTAGTGGATGTTATGTGTATTGATCTGTATAGAAATTGGAATGCTAAACTAACCCTTTTATTTAAGATTTTAAATGAGGAAGTAAAGATCGATGCTGACGATAAACTGATACCACCAGACAGATTAGCAAGACACATTAACATTCATTCTTTCCAAATACCATCTTGCAAGACCAGCTGCATCAGAAAAGAGTCCTTCTATCCACGCACGATCAGAGATTGGAACACCTTACCTGCCTTGGTGATCGCTGCAGAAGTCTTGATTCGTTCAAGAGACTACTGTATGCAAATTAAATTTCAAGTCCCATCTTTTTATTTGCATCATGTATAAATGTTACATGTATGTACAAATGATGTACATGTACAGCACAAATTATTTCCTTTTTGTTAAAAAATATTTCTTGGTCTTGTTAAGTTTGCAAGCGCACACCAAACAGTGACAGGATAGTGAACCAAATCAGGGTGGTCACTTAGTGGTAGAAGTACATGATGTAGTAGTGTGTTCAACAAGCAATGAAAATACAGTAATATTTACAAGGTGTATATAAATACACCTTGTAAATATTACTGTATTATAAATTTGCTCATATTATAGCATGTTTTAGAAGTGAAAATATTTAAGGATAAAGATCAAAATTCAAAATATCTTTTCTTTGAATTTGTGATGTAAATAGTAAACAGAAGCATGTTTGTGTGCAAGTTCATGCTTGTAAGGTAATCAATAGGTAATCACCTACTTAAAAATTATGGTGTACAGGTGCAAATAAAGTAATGGTGCAGGTAAAAATAGCAAAATGATGCAAAGAACAAGATGGTCCACTTCGGACTATTCGTTCATGTCTCGACAGAGACATACAGAAAAAAAAGAAACTTTTAAAATCACACTATGCATCTCTCGAAGTGCACAGCGAAATGTTTACCAACATAGAAAACTCACCAATAATCGTGGCGTTTCCGCAGTTGCCATGTTTTACGTCTTCGAAATTAATATATCCTTCATTTGTCACATTTTGTAAGTTTTTCTTTTACCCCAGAATGTATTCGAAACTTAAAAAGACATGCATAACTGATTAATAGTGTTTGTTTCAACTCGCTACATGTCGGTGGTCGCCATTTTCAAACAATCAGTGTGTGTCGGTATCAACAATATTCCTCCGCACTTCCGGTATAGATCACCTATTTATATTTATTTATAGGGGACACAATTTATCTTATGCGTCAACATTTTTCATTTATTTTATGTTAAATATCTTAATGTGCATATCTTAATTTCTTATCTCGTTTAATTGATAAATAACATACGTAGTATACTGCACTACGTTTCATTGAGGAGGACATACTACTGGCAGTGCCCGTTTTAGCAGACGAATTATCTTTGAGCTACATAAACCCTCCCCCTTTTTGTTGAATGACCGGCAAATATGGAAATTGGATAGGGATTCCAGAAAATGGGAAAAGGGCAGAAAACACTGGAAAAGGGTTTAAAAAAATGAAAGAATAGAGATAAATGGGTCAAATAGGAAATATAAGTAATAAAGAATGATTATAATACTGAATTTTTATCATGACATTGGCTCATACGTATATATGGGAACAGTATCTATATTTTCCCCGATTATACTACTATATTCTGTCCCAGATTTAAACAAAGAATAGTTGAAAAATGAATTTTAAAAAATCAAGAATTAAAGTAGAATTGAATGTGAACTATTCTTTTTAACTTGAGCCCAAATTTCATATTTGTAAATATTTCGTCTCGTCTAATGCTAAAATCATTACAAATTAGATACATTTAATCGACTATGGTATTTATAATTTGTTTACAAAATATATTCTTTTTTATTTAGAAACTTATTTATCTTGGAAAGATTTAAAAACTTAAGAACCTTTGAAATTTATAAATTATTTAGCCAAATTTATCAAATGGTCTGGGAACTGGATAAAAGTCCAATTTTAGAAAAACGAGCTATCCACAATACGGTTAGTGTAACTGCCACATACCTACCATTCAATTTATTGATCTATTCGACACATTTGGAAGTTTGCACGTTAAAGTTGTCTTCGGATAATAATACTAGTAAAATAGATATAGGAAGATGTGGTGTGAGTGCCAATGAGACAACTCTCCATACAAATAACAATTTAAAAAGTAAACCATTATAGGTTAAAGTACGGCCTTCAACACGGAGCCTTAGCTCACACCGAACAACAAGCTATAAAGGGCCCCAAAATTACTAGTGTAAAACCATTCAAACGGGAAAACCAACGGTCTAATCTATATAAACAAAACGAGAAACGAGAAACACGTATATATTACATAAACAAACGACAACTACTGTACATCAGATTCCTGACTTAGGACAGGTGCAAACATTTGCAGCGGGATTAAACGTTTTAATGGATCCAAACCTTCTCCCTTTTTCTGAAACAATAGCATAACATCACAACAAAGAAAAACATACGATAAAATATCAATTGGCAGACTTAACTCAATCAAAAAACGTATGATTAAACAATGAACGAATAAATTTGATCTGCGATATCTGAATACAAATGCACAGTTAATTAAATATTAGAGACAAACATTCATGACCAAAAAGCTAACAAACAAATTCAAAAACAGGACATGACTGAGAAATATTTAACCAATCAATGTTCACTTTAGAAAAAAACCGGTTTTTTTATAATCTTGAAGTTTATACAAATGTTGTAAGAATAAGTGAAGATATTACAAATAATCAAGGCTGGTGTACAGACAAGATCCGTATAAATAAAAAATGACAAAAAAGCATTATAAACAGTATCAACAGGTCGAATTAACAAGAAAATACGATTTGAGAGTACTCGCAGTTACTGACAGCTAGTTAAAAGCCAAAACCAATTAATAATAAAAAATCATGCATCAGAGACTGTATATAATTTTATATTTAGCGGTATTATATTTTTCATTTAGGGGACGACCATTTGATATTCTGGGGGGAGGGGGGGGGGGAGGGCAGGAGGATTTTGAAAATAAATAACTCAGCCTTGATAATCACAAAAATAAATGGTTTGTTCTGTGGTAATTTGAAAATAAATTACTAACCGGACTTGCAATGTATTGAAAATAAATAACTCAGCAGGTCTAATCGAAAGTATGAGATGGCTGCAGATTCTTCATTAATTCATCAAAAAAAATCGGGAAACACTTCACAATTTTTTTAATAATAAAAGTATAAATATTATTTAAATATACTTGAAATGTCTGAAAATTGGTTTCATTTAGCTTGAGGTATATTGTCTCAGGAAACCTTACTTCACTTTTGTTTTAATTAACATGGCCGTAACTACATTGAGGCAAATGCCTCATGTAGGAAATTTCAAAACCAAACGCTTGTCTCCACATCAAATTGTGTTCACAGCGAGTGCCTAGCAAGAAGCAAGTTCTGTTTTCCCTCAGACGTAGCCTTGACTTTTCGGGATCAATATGTCTTATTTATTTGTCTTTTGTTCATTGATTGACCTTATGTATTCTGTTAGTGTTGCATTCCTTTAGTAATCTAGTAACTTTTTTTATGAACTTGATCATGACTTTAAAAGAAAAAAATGCAGCCACAGACTTATGTTTGTGGATTCCATTTTTTTTTTATCAAAATTCATGCACATTGGTCTTTTGATGTCCCTAGAAACTTAAGTTTTACACTGAATTTATACATTTTTACTTTGAGACTAAAATATTTTCAAAAAATTATTAAAACAAAAATTGCATTTTCAGATTAAGAAAGGGTCTTCGGAACACCCAGAAAGCACGATTTTGCATCATTTGTTCTAAAGCTTCTTGGGCCATCAGTGGCTCCAAAACCCTTCAAAAAAAATTTGGCGAAATATGTTTCCCAATACTTTTAAAAGACGCATTTAGTTACTAACAAACTTTAATACTATGTATGTATGAAATACGAAATTGGGAATATAAAAAAGATACTTTTTTGCAGAGGAGGAGGATTCATTCTGATTAAATGGTGCATAATGACTTGACTATACATGTATTATTTATGATGAACAAATCATTTAAAAATTGTATGTTTTCGAACATCATAAATATAGTTGTGAAAATGAATAATCAGTCCCTTGCTTTGATGAAAATAAAAATTCTTGCTTCAATAGTACAGAAAAAGAATAATCTGTCCTCTTAGTTTACAAAAATAAATAACCGATCAAAAACAAATCCTTCTGCCCCCCCCCCCCCCCCCCCCCCAGAGTATCAAATGGTCTTCCCCTTATCGTCATTCAGTAAAAACAAGTATAACAAAAACTCCAAGGCAAATTCCAAAAGGGAAAGACGATAGAAACTGACAAAATCTAAATCTATCAATCAACGGAACAAGTGAAAAACGACGGCCACAGTCCTGACTTGGTACCGACAATTCAGAGTTCTCCTAGGGTTTTGACCAAAATAATTTGCAAAGGACCGACACAATTTCAGTATTTTGCAATAGAAATTATAGTGCAAACCAGCATACTTCCCTCAAGGATCACCAGGGGAAAGAGATTTCAAGAACTCTGACATTTTCCGAAGAAAATAGTGGGTTAAACCTTGTTAAACGTCTTCCCACTTGTATGACAGTTGTTTAAAGTAGTAAGCTAGTTTTAGCTGAGGTCCGAATTCCCAGCAGAATTGTTTCTGCTACAGAATGAAGAAATGAAGGACTCAATCAAGACGGCCCTTATAATTATTGAATAACTACTCACATATTTTTCAATCACTCTAGCTATAGAAACATCACGATGGAAATACTAATAATCAGACCATAAACCATTTGTGATAGTGTTTAATTAAAGAAATCGCGGATTTTTTTCAGTATATATATATATATAGTACTCTTGTTCAGATCCTAAAAGTAAGCAGTGAAGAAAATCAAACTGTCGTCCTCTAATTTTTGGTGCTGTATCTTAGAGGCAAAACTCAAAACCGATTAGGAGAACATGTAACTGAAAGAATTCTGATCACCTTTAAATTGTTTTAATTCATATTCGCCAATAAAGTTTAACATTATCTTTGTCTTGTAACTGCATACAGTTTGTATGGATATACTATATATGGATCATCTTGAAGTTTGCTCTCAACTTATGAATAAAAACACTAAATACTGAGCAAAATATGAACTTCATCAAAATACGGGGGTGACCTCAGGACATTTGGAAAGGGTAAGCAGATCCTGCTCCACATGTGGCATCCGTTGTGTCGTTCGCGTGTAAGAACAGACTCTTTGATAAGCCTAATTGTGTAGATAACATTCGGAGAAAAGAGGACGAGATAATGTGAAAATTGAAGCATATCAGTGAGTCGTCATTTGTGAAACAGATATTCCATAACAGTCAACTAACTCGTCATGGCGTCTGTTAAATGTTGGAATAAAGAATGACTTAAACTCTCCACTTGGATCCCTTCCTTGTAAGCTTGGACATACAATCTGTGGACTATCGTTTTAACTGAGAGATATGAACTCAGCTGGAGTGTTGAATGATCGTCTAAATATTTGTATATTTTCTGTATTTCAAGATAGTTTGGGCTTATTACGATAGTTTTTGTTACGTTCCTTTGAGTATGTCCCGTTATATGCCGTGTCATTTGCTGATATCCCCTCGTATTTGTGTTTTATGTATTCTTCAATCAATACATTAGTGTAGCGTTATCGAAACTAAGAAAATGATACTCAAACCGTCGCTACCCATATATTAAAAGAAGTGTTGTGTATCAGGTTTCTCGGGGTACTACAGGGGTCTCCTTGAAAAACATTATGGTGTAAGATACTTCGGGTTTGAGATAGTGTAATAATGTTGTGCTTCGCCTTCATACAAATAAATCAGGTATAACCAGGGTAACCGCGACAGTTTTATATTCCTCTCTTAAGGTGGCAAATGCGAAAAAAGCACAATCGACATTATTGGAATTGTTCTGAACAAATGTCAGACCGATTTTTATCATATAGTTCTTAAAGTTCACAAATATTATAAATGCATAATATGAAATTATGGGAGATAGTTTCAATGTTACATTAAAGATATCATCTCTTGTCCTCTGTTATAATATAAACGGCTGATTTTTCTGCAGTGACTTTGTCCTTTTTGAGACACACCATATGCGCCACTTTTTTAAATGTAAGAGCACCTAAGGGTTGATAAGGCTTTGTGGATATGGTCATTATACGGTTGATTTGTTTGCAGTATGCAGAGACTCAATAATTATCCGTAAGACACCATCTACAGCGCTTCTCTAAAGAATAGGCACTCATAAGATTGATAAAACTATAGGGGTATGAACACCTAAACTTCTTCCGCCTGACCATTAGACTTGCCCTGTTTGGAGTTCATGTTGGGTGTGTTGGTTGAACAAATACGCAACCCAGGTCTGTTGGAATAGGGATGCCAAATCCGATGAACATGCTTATGCAATTCAGTGGAGGATCCAGAAATTTTCATAAGAGGGAGCCCACTGCCGCCTTAGAGGGGACACGCTCCGATCAAGCTTAAGTGATTCCCTATATACTCAACAAATTTTTTCCCCAAAAAGGGGGGCCGGCCCTCCCCCTTAATCCGCCTATGCAATTAAAGAATGTAAGAAAACATTACTGTAACAATAACTTTTCAAAGGTACTGTGAGTCCTATCATATTGCAAAATTCTTACCCATACCCAAGTTACTAATACCCTTGTGTCTATTTTCTGCCGTTATCTTAGTTGACCACTTTGCTATTTTTTTCCGTTATGAATATTCGTGAAATATTTGACACTGGAATTAAACAACACCAACCAATCAAGAATTTGAAATAACTTTTTACTGCAAAAATATTTTTAAAAAATCTTCTTCTCTGAAACTACTGGGCCAAATACTTCCTGCTTTCGCTGATTGTTCCTATGGATATCTAGTTTATAAAATGTTTCGCCTTAATAACAAAAACAAATTCACATTAGTCATTTTTTAGACATTTAATTTGAAACTGTTTTGTGACATATGTTATTATTATCCGCGAAATCATCCACGTCAGACTGACTATCAATATCACAACTTTTTTTAAACCATTCTACCACTTTATAATATCCATTATAAGGAGACACTTTGTTAATATCCATTTTTGAAAACTGCCGTTTCTTTGTGTCTGATGACCACTCAAAGTCCCACTGAAAGAAGAAGTAAGATAATGTTTTTAAGAACAATGTCAGCTTTTTGACTTCTTTCTATAATGTGCATATATTAGGGTTGTTTGATGTTTCTTAATGTATTTTTTTCTCCCTCATATTATAATGTTTTATAGGGTTTTATAATGTGCTGTCTCTTAAACTTGAAACAAACAAGTTTATGAAACAAATATATTCATACACATATAGTTTTATTTCGTTTTTTGAAATTTCAAATCGACTGTTTGCATATCATTTTTTGTCAATGAGTGTAGACTGATCACAATGAATAAACCCAGATATAGAAATATAATATAAATTTATGTTTCGTCATAAAAATGAAATGTTGTTACTTTTTCTTCATCCGAATTAAAATATTTGAAACTTTTAATCTCCAAGATGCTGTCATGCAGTGTTCGTCTGTTTTAAATTAATACTGTGCACTATTACCTCTAGTTCTGGACTCTCGGAAGACGCCGATTCCATATTTGTATTTGTATCTTTATTTATTGCTGGGTTGTCACCCTTGTCACGAAAAACCTAAAACAGTGTTTAATATATTAGTCATAATTTATTAATTTTAACATCTCCAATCAAGTGTAATTGTTTAACAAAAAAATCAATGTACTGATTATGCCTAAAATGGGTCCTCAATTGGATATAAAAAAATATCTTTATTTATCTGTTTATTCGGTATTTGTTTGCTACTAACAACGAAAATATGTGTTTCAACGGCGTTTGAGTATATCTTTAGTTTTGTTCGCAGTTTTGCACCTAATGTAATACAGTGTTTACTTCATTTTGAGCATATGTGTATATAGTACCAGTGTGTATATTATGAGTCTCGGGTAAAACTGTATGTATCCATATAGATTACTGAAAATGAATTTGATGCATTGAAAAATAGAAAATAATTTAAAATGATTAGAAAATACCATGAAAACTACCTTTTCTCTTCGAATCACTTCTAGAAAATTTCTGTATTGAAAAGTAACTAACAAGTGCAAGACGATACACGTTTTGTGCATGTCCTTATAACTGAATAAAAAATTGGAATAAAAATACTTACAAGACCTTTTATAGGACCTCGCTAGTTAATTTGTCAAACGAATATTTGTTCTACTTAACAGAGGCTCCCTTAGCAACTTTGTTGTAAGCAATGTCAAAATATCAGTTCTTGTTTGAACATTTACTCTATGCCCTTAATTTATTCAATGAAGAACAAATGCCAGTGGATATATTATTATTACAGAACAACTATTATTTATTAAGTAAATTCTATTTCATCATGACAGTCTAAGTTAGTTATCTCCCATATAACAGAACATACTTTTTCTGAAACTCCTTTTTCATAAAGTGTAATTTCTTTGTCAAACAATGGTGATTCTCTGCAGATTATTTGTTTGACACTGGTCTGAAGATCACATGTTCCACAGATAACAGTACTATTGTCATCTGACCAATCAGATTCGTCTGATTTTCTGTTCCTGAAAGTCAAACAATGTACTTTTAATAATATTCAACGATTGGTATGTAATGAAAATAAAAAACGAAAACAATTTTGCATAAAACTTTTACATATTCTTGCATTTTAATTGTATTTTTGGTTCCTCGTTTGTTTTTGACACACGCCATGCAGGTTCTACTTTACGGCCTTTGAGCACTTGAGCGCAACTTCGTTTTTGTTCGAGTTCGTGTTCCTCTGTCTTTAGTTTAGTGTAAGTCTTAAGTGTTTTGTAGATCATCATTTGCCTCTTCGATTTTTTTCTTTTGAAATCGTGTAAAAGAATAGGTTTTAAAGCAAGCAAACACAAATTATTCTGACTCTTTTATGTATAGGAGACCTTTGTCAGCATATTTTCTGTATATTTTCGTAACTTGACATATCCAAGCTACATGTAGAGTTAAGCAAAAGATCAGAAATCGATTGTTAGTACACGAAATTCACAATTATAGAGAATCATTAGGCTATGGCACATTTTACTTATATATGCACTGATCTCATCTACTACTTACTCTTTTAACAAGGTTATGTTATCATCTGTTTGTTGTTGACTGCTGGAACAACTTCTTTGGAATATAATCTGTTTGATATTAAGTAAAACTGATGTGTGACAGAAAATGGACCTATGTAGAAGATAGCTGAAATGGAGTGACCACTTTGCATTGTTCTCCAAGTTTGCACTGCACTTAACCATAGGAATATTATATATCCAACTCTATTATCGCTTTTGTATAACTAACACATTTAAACAACATGTTTCGAAAGAAGAGGAAACATTCCCTACAGAAAAAAGGTAACATAGAATGATTTTTTGTCAGTAAGAGGAGGACAGCTTAGACTTAAAGCAGAACTTCAAGCAGTTAGCATCTCCTATTAAAAATTCCGTCACACAGTGGAATATACGTTTTTTTATATCAAATTAATACTCGAGATATTGCTAAACTAGCCATGCGGTAGGAGTAAAAATAGAAAATCATCATATTATGAAAATAGAAAGTACCATTCTACAAAATAGTTGTTATTAATTACTAGTAATTTAGCTAAACTAGCCATGCGTTAGGAGTAAAAAAAGAAAATCATCATACTATGAAAATTTAAAGTACCATTCTACCAAATAGTTGTTACTGAACTAGTATATATTTGTTTAGGGGCCAGCTGGAGGACGCCTCCGGGTGCGGAAATTTCTCGCTTCATTGAAGACCTGTTGGTGACCTTCTGCTGTTGTTTTTTCTATGGTCGGGTTGTTGCCTCTTTGACACATTCTCCATTTCCATTCTCAATTTATGTTATTAAGTTCTAGTATGTGTTACAATTATTATTGACTATACTATGACTGTAAGGAATCATGGGTAAATATAATAGTATCATTCGGCAATCCTCGGTAGAATCCGCTACTCTCCTTCTATGATAGATGAGGGTACGGAATCGGCCGAGTTGAGACGAATGGTAATAGTATTAGTACAAAGGATACCCCAAAGTGAATTCCAATCAAACCCAACCTGAAAGAAACAGAAAGTTTACGATAAACAATAAAAATTAAGACGAGTGTAAACAAATTTTAAAAAAACCATTAAAGCGAATGTACACAAGCATCTGTAGATATATAGTAAGTTTAAGAAATTTTCCAATTTCGTTAATTTTGAAAAGTTTAAAATCAGTTTTCTAGAACATTGATGATTCACACATCGTAGCACATTTTAAACGATTGTACACAAGCATCTGTAGATATATATATATATATAGTAAGTTTAAGAAATTTTCCAATTTCGTTAATTTTGAAAAATTTTTAATCAGTTTTCTAGAACATTAATGATTCATGCATCGTAGCACATTTTTTTTAATGCTTATACAATATAAGGATAAATGATGAAATGATAAGTCCAATATCTCAAATTACTTATTTCAAATATTCTTTGAAGATGTAGAGAGCAAATGTAAAATATCACTTGAAAGACGTTATTTTCTTGTCAACATAAGCATTAAAATAGTATTTGAAAAAAATTCACATAGCTGTACCATTCATATAGAAAACCTGATTATTTTCAAAATAAGAACTGAAAGGTTGGGAATATAAGTGATGTTTTTTTTTTGTTATTTATACCAGGACTTGTTACTAACCTCGCCAGCGTCCATGGTAATGTCTTTATAATGTAAACAACTGTCGACATCTGTATGTATACCCCTATCAGATAGGTTGTGTCCCCTGTTATAGCTGTAAGATACATACATGTATGCACCCCTCTGTTCCTGGTTTGTCGATACTAGAAATGTAAAGAATATCTGTATTGGATCTTCAAGTAATATAAAACATATTATATGTCATGCACTAGACTCACATGCTCAGGCTTTTTGTATTTTAATTAGTCAAGAGTAGCTAGTACTCGATCTTTAACATTATTTACAGTATCCAAAATCTATATTCTTTCCAAATCGGCATTAAGTCCAATGCATACAAGCGCGCACTATGTTTAGCTATTTAAAATAAGGTAAATTCATACGTGTTGTAGTTCTAATTGATTACGGATTTGCTGATGCCTTGGTACCATCAGCCCCAACAAATTAAAGAAATGCCGCTAAACGTCATCGCAAACTCGAACTATTGCTCTGAGTGCTATCTTTTGATAATTTTTGTCAATTTTTTATTAAAGTATAGAAATAATATACTTATTTCGATTAATGCCTATCTTAATTTCAAACAGACAAAGCGTAAACAACATCAACAATACACAAGTACGTGTATAAAAGAGGTACGAAAGATACCAGAGGGACATTCAAACTCATAGATCGAAAATATACTGACAACGCCATGGTCAAAAAAGAAAAGGACAAACAGACAAATAATAGTACAAATGACACAACATAGAAAACTAATGACTCAGCATCACGAACCCCACCAAAACCTGGGAGTGATCTCAGGTGCTCCCTCCGAAAGGGTAAGCAGATCCTGCTCCACATGTGGCACACGTCTTCTTGCTCATGTTATTACAAACCCGGTAAAAAGTCTTATTCAGTAGGTCACATTCGATTATAAGGAAATTTTTTCCAGGTTTCCTGAAATTCCATAAAGGTTTGAAAAAGGTTATTGAAATACAGCAGAAGATGTCACAGTTTCTTACATGACGGGTTCCACATATTCACTGGCGGATCCAGAAATTTTCGTAAGTGGGGGCCCACTGATTGCCTAAGAGCGGGCCCGCTCGGGTCATGCTTCAGTGATTTCCTATATAAGCAACCAAATTTCCCCCAGAAAACTGAGGTGGGCCCCCTTGGGCCCCCTCTAAATCTGCCTCTGATATTGAACAGAATCTGCTTACCCTTCCAGGGCACCATATATTGCTCCTACTTTTGTATGCGGTAAGGGTTGTTTGGGCTTTTATTTTCTATTGTGTGTTTATTTATTTGTTATAATATACTTTGTCGTTTAATCGTTTTACTTTTCTCCATGGTATTGTCAGTTTATTTCCAACTTGTGAGTTTGAATGTCCTTTTGGTATCTTTAAAACATCTTAAACTGATAGCCTTATTGTGATTGGGGTTTGAAGAATATAAAATAATGGGCTAATATTACCAAAAAATGGAAAAAATCATAATAAACGGAGAATCATGGAGGTGCTAAAATTGAAAGAATTCTGAATAATGGGATGCATAAATAGAATTTTTTTTAATATAATTAAAAAATATTAAGAAAAGGGAAACATGGCTATAAATTGAAGGGCCCACATACCAGACCCTCCTTACTTTAGTTGACGAACGTTTATGATTCATAATAATTATTATAAATTTGTGTTATTATAGGAAGCTTTCTCTCTAGCACAGTCTCTAGATTTGACAGGAACTTACTCATGGTATACATATGCAAAAAATATTGTTAAAGAGACTAATGTTGACCTTAATATTCTTTCTACTTGTAAGGACATAAAAGATGTAAATAAAATAAAAAACGATATAAAGTTAAAAATGAAAAATAGATATGAAGATTTAATTCAAAATAAATTTCAAAACATTGATGATAAAAGTAAATTTTTTCTTTATAAAAAAATTAAAAAAGATTACAAACTAGAATCTTATCTTAATACATCTAATTTTCAGATAAGGAGATTAATCACTAAATTTAGAATAAGTAATCACTCCCTTTTGATTGAAAAGGGGAGATATTTTAAAATCCCAAGAGAGGAACGAATTTGCCATAAATGTAAAATACTAGAGGATGAGAAACATTTTTTACTCTATTGTGAGTATAATAAAACTCTAAGAAATGATTTTTTGCATGAACCCCCTGAGGGGTTCATGCTTATATATTGGCGAGTTTTGGATGTGTCTATGGGCCACTCGATATCTCTCGGCCGGAAGTCAGAATAAAATTCTCGGAACGTCTCGAAATTTTTCGGTCATTTATACAGGTCTTAACAGGTTGTTTTCTACGTCTTTGATATGGTCCCTTGATGTCCCTTGACGACGCAATTATATTTGTTTTAAAACGACCGCTGTACACTGTGTGTATCTGGGTCAATTATAACGTGGTATTGTATGTTGACTCGATATTATGTAAACTAATTATGTTTGAAGATTTAACCACGGGATACTGTGTATTTCATCATAGACTTACGGGAGAGAACATTCTGGTTAAATTAAAATATTAATATTAGATCGTAAAACAGAAAGATAATATTCTTATCAAAAGTATTTAATTCAATCGGAATCAAAGAAATATATACCAAATATATACTGTATTTATGTTTCTGAAGAAACTAACAATGATTGTTATATATTTCCAGAGTTGCAATTAAGAAATAAGTATTTTATATGACAATATACTCTGCTTTGGTATTTTTAAATATTCATTTGTAAAGGAAACATAAAAATTAGATCTAAATAAATTCTTGCATCCTACAAAAAAAAAATGTTTATAAACAATAATCATTATATTTCTACGTTAATTATTTTATAACATTTTAGTATTTAACTTTTATGAGTAATTATTATTTATTTTTTTGTATGGTAATATATCCATAAAACGGAAAGTAAGATAAATGTATTCAATATTTAAATTTTAAACGGTCGTGAATAAAAATACGTGTGTGTTTTCTAATCATAAAGCATGATTTTAAATCCTTGCAGCTCACAACAACCGTAAAATGATTTACAATAATCACAACAAAATTTAAATGCAATTATGTTAATGTTGATTATTTTATACTGTTTTAGTATGGATTTAGAAGTATTTGCTTATAGTTTGTATAGTAATATATTCACAAAGTGAAATGTTAGAATTTAAAAATAGATTCATTCGATAAATAAAATGTCCACCCGTAAATACTTGACGTTCTTGTTTATTGATATTATATATATTCAAAAGAATTTGAAAAAAAATACTAACAGGAACGTTAGTTTATTATAAAATTTTAATTCAATTTTTGTTTGTTTGTTTTAATAGTTTAACCTTATAGCATCTACATATTTGTACTATGGTACTGTTTTGAAAATTGTATTCACTGTGTTGACCAACTATCCTTCACGTCTTGATTCATTCACATTATAGATCACATTTCAAAAGCACACTATCGGTTTGCGTTCTAAAAAATTCCGGATAAAATGTCAATGAATCCGGAGTCAAAACCTTTAATGTAGGCCGTTTGACATTCGAATTCAACTATAAGTTTAAGATATGTGATGACGCAAATGCGTATTCTTTTCCTGAGTATCAGTGGGATGCTTTCTATTTACTATTTCGTGCGCTAAAATACTACTTGCATGCAATCCTATTTTAAAATTCACTCGTGAAAGCTTATTTTCGTTTTTGTTAATATCTATAAATTCAGGACACGGTAGAAAGAGCTTTACATGTGACTTTGTTTATCTTTTGTTTCTTTTTTGAGTCACTGTTCTATTATAAACTTTGACCTTTTCGAAAAGCTAAGGATTGTCTACCCAAGGAATAGATTCCTCAACTTTGTAATGTATTTAACCGCCTTTTAACTTTTTTCATTCAAACGTCACTGATGCTTTTTTTTTTTGTAGACTTATCTCGTGTCTGGCGTACATCATTTTTATTCTGGTATCTTTTTATATCTACATACCTTTTTATATAAATTGGTCATTTTAAAAGTGTGTACAGGTGTTCATAAACTTCTGAATTAATAAATTCTTCAGCAAAACTAAGTTTCCCTGTAAACTCAGGAAACCTTAAAATTTGAGATGTTTTATGAGACCAAAATAAGTCTCTTCATAAGAGTTCCCAATCAATTGCATGCCACAGGTTTCACCGCATACAACATCTACACTGAGTAAAGACTGCTTCAAATACGAGTTGACGGAACATATAGGCTATTCATGTAGGAAACAAAATATAAAGATATGATAGTTAAAATAAATGCATCCAGAATTCCAGATTATAAAGCAAACTTAGTGCATAAATTTAAATTGCGATAGTTAAATTGTGCAATTTGCATAAGTCATCCGGTTAGTAGAAATCAGGATTTGCCAAAGGGGCACAGTATAATGAAAAAAATATGTACATTCCCAAGTAATAAATAAAATAGTCGAGCTTTAAAATAACCATTCAAACAGAAGCTGTAAATATATACTTTCATCTGGCTTCTTCTATTCACAGTCAATTATTTCAATTCAAAAGCAAACACAAATTCAGCAACAATCTTTTGGTGACCCGGCAGTCAGCGGTCTTAGGTTCATGTATTGCTTTTCTTTTTTTAAAGAAAGCAACTTGTTTCATCACATATGTACTGAAAATAATAACTTTAATAATTTAAATGAAGAAGAAAAGTTTCAATATTTACTAAATCCATCATCGCCTTTACAAACAAATAAGTTAGGATCCTTCTTGAAAAAGTCATTAGAACTGAGGGCAGGGGACTCTTAACAACTTGTTTGTTGTTAAAAAAAATTTTGATGCTGTTATTATTGTGTATGTTTAATATGTATGTTTATTGTGTTTATTGTGTTAATATATGTTGGTCACAAACTGTAAAGTTTATATGACAATAAAATATTTGATTTGATTTGATTTGATTAATTTTTTTCGTTACATGATTTAGTTATTAACAAAAAGCAATTTCCACTGTCAGAGCATACACACATCGTAAATAATTCTGCAAATTCGTATATTTTTTCTTTTTTTTTTCTTCTGAAATTTCACTCATTTAGTTCGAGACAAAACATATGATAATATTATACATTGAACTTTTAAATCAATTCTTTTAAGTATAAATGATCGTTTATAGTCAGACTCGTGGTTTAAGAGTTAAATGATATTTAATATCATGTTAGGTAAATCCCCGTATAATTTAATGAATGATCTACATGTAAAACGAATTTCAATTTCCTAGAATGCAAATATAGTTTCTAAATTTGAATTCGCCGTGTATGAAATACACAAGAGAGGTATATATGTAGATATTAACAAAAGTGGGAGTTGACATGTTATAAAAAGGTCTATCTTATAATATAATTAATCTAATACAAACATTGAAAGTACGAATACAATGTTCATTTTTGAATTGAAAGCTTCTTTTTATAATTTCATTTGGGTGTTTAAAAAAATCCGCATGCAGTTAAAACTAGACCATACGCGCGCTGAACAGTTTGTTTATCTATAAAAATACTCAAAACCATTAATTCTCAATTATACATGTTTTTGCTACAATCATAATTTTACCGTTTGTATTTTTATGCACTTTTTTTAAATGTTGTCGCTGAGAGCACGAAGTAGTATATATACGGAAATAAACAACACTAGGCTTACCACGTCTCGCACAGCGAAGTTGGCATCTGATCGTGAGGTGAAATACATCGAGCGTTTATTATATTATCTACAACACGAGGAAGCCGAGATACTGCGCAAAAAAGCGATTTTCTGATGATATCAGACGCGACTCCAGTTCCATTATCATGTGGTCTATAAACGCAAAATATAATGAGACTTTCCAAAACTGCTTTGGCGTGTTTGCAAGGTGATTAACTCTAGTAGTCTGTCGGTAACATCGCCTTTGCATATTTTCAACGATGGTTCAGATAAATCTAATGCCGATTTCAAACAGATACATCGCTTTGTTCAGCTCGTAACAAGTCAATAATAGTTCTTCATTCTTTTTTTTATCCTCCAACAGATCACATTCGATACCTTTCATGTATTTCGACAGATACACGTACCGTACACTACTCTGTAAAACGTGCATCGAAACTACAAGTGAAATAACACATTCAAATCGTGTAATGGATGCAAGGTACTGTCCGATTTTGTCATCTCTAATAAAACTTTTATTTTGAAACCAAATGTCGTTATTATAATGAAATTTCATCAATTAAAAAGGTGACAACGTATGTTTCCTTTAAATTTTTATTTTGCCATTTTTTATTTTTGTTTACATGCTGATTCGATGTGCACGCAGCTGCGTGTTGGCGTATAGGGAGCTACGCGCCTTCCTTGAAAGTAAGGGAAGCTATATTGGGACTGATCTTAATAGTATCGGACATTTTAAATTAAAATCAAACGAAAAGATTGAAGTTCATAGAATATATATGGAATTAGCTAAAACCTTTAAAAGGAAATTTTGTATATGCTACCAATGTTATGTTAATGCTGACATTATAATTTTCAATGTATAACACCATTCTGTAATTAAAGGAGCACGGATATTAGTTGTGTATGCCAAATGGCAAATTATAAAAGGAACACGTGTCTTTGAAATAACAGTTGTTAAAAGGTTTTCTACAGTCAGTTTTAAGAGCTAGCTTTACAGCAAGTGTCACAGAAAGTGTCCAGTTTGACATTGTTGGTAAGTTTCCAGTAAAAAAACCTTGAAATATCTCATCAGAGATACCATGGTTATAATTTTTCACTCAAGACGCACGCTTTATCTCCATACGACTCACCAAACTAAGAGACTCGAAGTAAAACTGTCTTAAATGTATTACGCAATATTCATTATCTATCTCACTTAAGAAGACAGCTTACATTATTCTCCCATACCTTTTGCCATAAAAAGTAATTCTAAAGTGTTGACCGAATAATTTTAGCATCACTTAAGAATAATTTTTCTGTATGCTTCATCTTCGCCTGTCAACTATCCTTAGTGAGTATTTTATCATTTTGAAACATAAAAAAAATAATTAAGTTGTTTTCGTGATAATATTTTTGATTTGTTTTTGGTAATTAACTGCAAACAACTTTGTAAAAAGATATGTACATGTGCATAAACCATTTTTCAATTTAATTGCTGCACTTTTCCTGGTATCACTTTCCTAATTGACTGTTTAATTTGTATTTTAAGCAAAACCATGTTTCATCGAAAATCCGGATTCATGAGGTTGTATGTGTTTATTTATTATCAGACTTAATTATGAGATTGTTACAATATGTTTCAGCTTGGCTAATATTATTTAAAGCTTACGAATAATATGATTTACAAGATCCACTGCAGTGTACACAGTAGAGCCAATCACAGTTTTAGAAATGACATTCAGCGATTTGCGCCTGTTCGCCGATTCTCTTTCCGATTGGTGTTTGTGCTCTGGCTCTCTCACATACTAGTACTCGTACCTATCTGCTGGTTCTCTCATTAACTCGTGACTGTGTTCTGGTTTTCTCACCGAATCGTGCTTGCGCGTTGATTCTCTCGTAGACTTGTGCCTGTGTGCGGGTTCTTACACCAAACCATGCGTGTGTTGTGCTTATTCTCTCAGTGACTTGTGCTTGTGTGTTGGTTATCTCACCGACTCGTTACTTGTGACCCGTTTCTCGCATCTACTCCTGCTTGTGCGTTGGTTCTCTCACCAATTCTTGCGTATGGTCTTTCTGGTTCTTTCACCGATTCTTTCTTGTGCTATATCTAGTTCTCTCACCCGACTCATGCTTGTGCTTTTGTTCTTTCACAGACCCGTGCATGTGTTTTGCTTCTCTCATCGATTTTGTGCTCCGATTATATCACTGATGTACTGGTTCTCTCACGACTCGAGTCTGTGCTCTCTCTTCTACTTTCCCAAGTTGGTGATTGTGCTCTCCAGTGTATTCTACTCGACTCGTGCTTGTGATCATGATCTCTCTTCAAACTCTTACCGACTCGTGCTTATGTGCTGGTTCTCTCACGACTCGAGTCTGTGCTCTCTTTTTTACTTTCCCAAATTGGTGATTGTGCCTTCCAGTGTACTCTACCCGACTCGTGCTTGTGATCATGATTTCTCTTCAAACTCTCACCGACTCGTGCTTATGTGTTGGTTCTCTCATGACTCGAGTCTGTGCTCTCTATTCTACTTTCCCAAATTGGTGATTGTGCCTTCCAGTGTACTCTATCCGACTCGTGCTTGTGATCATGATCTCTCTTCAAATTCTCACCGACTCGTGCTTGTATGCTTTTCTCTCAATGATTCGTGCTTGTACACTGTTTCTCTCAGCGCTTCGTGTTTGTGCATTGGTTATCTCACCGACTCGTGCATATGTTCTTATACTCTCACCGACTAGTGAAGATCTAGATCTCTCGCTGCTTCAAACGTGTCATAGTGTTTTGTTTTTTATAAGAATTGCATTTACATTTCGTATGTATTATGATTGAGTTATACTGTCTAATACAAGGTTTGAAAATGTTTTATTTATTTTTCCGGGTTTCTTAAAAGATTTATTCACGTATTTGTATGCATCTAACATTTAAATACAATCGTAAATTTGTCTTTCAATCAATGACCCCTCATCAATGCCCTCGAGTTCTATGGAATGTAAGAAACTTGAAAAGAAACATATCCAAGATAAACCAAAATAGCATCTGAAGAAAAAAACAAATTTATAAAAATAAAGAATATTTTATCGATAAGTGGACTTACGTTGTTCAGTGGTTGTCGCTGGTTCATGTCAGTCATATTTCTTAAATATGGGTGTTTTTAAGAAATGAGCAGTTTGTTTCATGTTTTCATATCGGGCGGGACCGTTTATAGCCGACTATACGGTATGCAAAGATCTGCGAAGATGAGATTAAGTCAATTTTCCGGGACCCAATTTTCCTGACACCTAACGATCGAATTCGGCAATCCTCGGTAGAATCCGCTACTCTCCTTCTATGTTAGATGAGGGTACGGAATCGGCCGAGTTGAGACGAATGCTAACGATCGTTTTGGAAAAGAGAAGGAAGATACCAAAGGAATTGTCAAACTCTAAATTCGAAAACGAACGGGACAATGATATTTGCAAATAAAAAACGACGAAAACAAACAACTGTTTACAAAACACAACATAGAAAACCAAAGATTGAGCAACACAAACCCAACAAGAAACCCGGGATGATATCAGTAGCACTGAAAGTGTAAACCGATCCTAGTCCATATCAATTTTCCTATTTCTGTCCCAGTTGTCATGTCTGCGTTCTTACATTTTAACTCTGTATACATACATTTATCGCATTCAGTAAGAGTCTGGATTCTTTTCGATACTAGCAAATGCAAGTTGTACTTACCGATTCAACAATTTCGTAAAACTTAGAAAACCAGTAAGATACGGCACCAATACTGCCCAAAATATATCCAACAATTATTATGGTGTGCATGTAAGGCTGCAGCTGAAAAAAAATTACTTAGGTATTATAAATCATAAACTATCCAATACAAAAAACTAGTACATATAGATGAAAAAGAGCTCAACATGTTCTAGACTCATATAATATAATCCACAACTGCTTTCCTTTATATATAAACTATGTACATTTGGATTCAAATTAGGTGTCAATTCATAATGTTGCTAATCTTCTAACGGGTTTATTTAAAACAAAACAAAAACAAAACAAAAAAACAATTCATTTTTGTTAACATAATAAAATGATGAAATTAAAACACGGTATCTTATACAATAAAACTATATGTAACAATCAAAAAGAACAATATACAGCAAAGTAAAGTATAGTCTTAGTATGAAAAGGTTCAAAGGTTTCGGAAAGGAACAAAAAGTAAGTCTAAAAAACCTCATCATATATACCAGGCTTAATATTGTGTTTCGTCTCCAAAAGACTCATTTGTAACACTCGAATCAAAAAAGTTTTTAAAAGGGCAGATAAAGCACGAAGTTGAAAAGCCCTGAGGACCTAATATTCCAAAAGAGATACTTTAAGGACAACCCATTTGGACCCATTTGGACTTTTCGAAGTACGGCATGTTTGAATCATTTTTAACCTATACTTTTGAACACATAGGAACATTATATCTATGCTAAAAAACCTACTTTATCTCACCTTTGCAGAACTTTCATATACGATTTTATCATCAGATATGGTAAGGTATTGTGCGACACACATGGTTATAAACATTAAACACAAGGTCAAAAAGAAGGCTGAACACAAACAATGATATTTTTCTGTTACAGGCTTCCGTTTCGTTCCTTTTTGGTCAGCACCTGTAAAAAAAAGTGTCACATGATCAAAATATACACACTTTTTTTTTTGCGTTTTTGTCTTAAATCAATGGTTTCGATAAGAAAATAATACCCGTCGAAATTTTGACGGTACGTATTGTGGTAAACAAATGTCCGGCGTCCGTCCGTCCGTCCGTCTGTCTGTCTGTCTGTCTGTCTGTCTGTCTGTCTGTCTGTCTGTCTGTCTGTCTGTCTGTCTGTCTGTCTGTCTGTCTGTCTGTCTGTCTGTCTGTCTGTCTGTCTGTCTGTCTGTCTGTCTGTCTGTCTGTCTGTCTGTCTGTCTGTCTGTCTGTCTGTCTGTCTGTCTGTCTGTCTGTCTGTCTGTCTGTCTGTCTGTCTGTCTGTCTGTCTGTCTGTCTGTCTGTCTGTCTGTCTGTCTGCCGTAAACATGTCGCACCGTAACTTGAGAACGACTTATCTAAATTTCATGAAACTTAAAATAGTAGTTTCTTATGATGGTCAAATGATCTGTATACCTTTTGGTGAAAATAAGATTAAAACTTTTTGAGTTACGGCACTTTGCAACTAAAACAGGGGTGTGTTTTTTTCACATGTCGCACCGTATCTCAAAAACGATTCTTGATTATTGCTTTAAACTTTACACTCTTCTTAGTTATATTAATCTTAATATCTGTATACTTTTTGGTGTTGATTCAAAATTTTGTTTTTTAGTTATTGAGTATTTTGTAAAAAAGGGGAAGGGGTTTTTTACATGTCGCGCCGTATCTCAAAAACGATTTAGGATTATTGCTTTAAACTTTACACGCTTCTTTGTTATATTAATCTAAAGATCTGTATACTTTTTGGTGATGATTCAAAATTTTATTTTTGAGTAATTGAGTATTTTGTAAAAAAGGGGAGGGTTTTTTTTTACATGTCGCGCCTTATCTCAAAAACAATTTATGATTATTGCTTAAAACTTTACATACTTCTTTGTTATATTAATCTTAAGATCTGTATACTTTTTGGTGATGATTCAAAATTTTATTTTAGTGATATTTAAAAAACAACCCACAGGATAGGGGGTTTGGGGGGGGGGTGGGGGTAACATGTCCCGTCGTGTCTCAAAAACAGTATATGGTTATTGCTTAAAACTTTCTCAGAAACTGTTTATGATTATTGCATAAAACTTCCACACCAGACGTCGGGCGTATTATGGGCTCATGGCGCAGCTGTTTATTGTTTTGTTAATATAAAGCTTAAGAATCACTACATTTTTGTTTCGAGTGAAATTGAGATTGTCACTGATTCTGTGCACGAAGGATCACAATCTCTTGGCACAGAGAAACAACTTGTCAAGTACACACGTACTGTATTTTCTTTGTGCGGTTCGAACTGTCGTGTGTTATCTTATGTTTGTTTTGACAGTAATCTATTCAATGTTTTCAATTAAAACACGCAAAAAAAAACCAACCCGAATATCTAAACAGAACGTGCATGTTTATTCCAAAGTACAAGTGTACCTGGAAGTCAAAAGTTTATGCTGATTGAAAACTTAAGTCTAAATTCAAATAGCGCAGCAGTGCAGCAACACTTGCATGCATATGGAGTACATATCTCTCAAATGGTATAATAGTCCTTAGCTTTTACTTCATAGCACTATTTTGGAAAGAGGGATGCTAGACTATAGAAAACTATTGAACAAGGCCCAGTTATACAAAATTAACCTCATCTGTACAACATGTTAACTGTTGCAATCATAATTCGGCGATAAAATATGTTTTACAGATTGTCACACAAATACGAAAGTTTAAATTTGATTCGGTTAACATATAAGCCTCAACAAATTCCCAATTATTCGCTGTCATAATTCCGCTTCATTTCTTGTTCATACATTAGCACACAACACTAATTGATCACACAATTTGTATATTAAAAAATTGATGTAATGTTTTGTAAACTATATAATCTTTAAAGTGAGGCGAAAGATGCCAAAGGGACATTTAATCTCATAAGTCGATAATAAAACAACGCCGTGTTTTGCATGGCAAAAAACAAAAAAAAGGAAAAGACCAAAAGACTAACAACCGTACACAAAACAAAACATAGAAAACTGAAGACTGAGCAACACGAACCCCATCAAAAACCGGGAATGATCTCAGGTGCTCCAGGAAGGGTAAGCAGATCCTGCTCCACATGTGACACTCGACGTGTTGTTAAGGTAAGAACAAAACCAGTGATAAGTCAAATTTGGAAAAAGAGTACAGGATTGTGGTTACAACTGGATCTTATCCGTCGTCGTGAAACAGAGATTCCCTAACTGTCAATCAACTCCCCCAATCCCAGACGAGGGAAGAATGGGGTTGTCTAGCACACATGTCACATAAAACCATAGACTACATGAACTTAATCAAAATATCAAGAGTTCGGCTTACATATTACCTACTTACCAATATTTTCATTCGATGGTGTTCTAGAACACCAACAGTGTAAACCAATAGCTGCATTAACTACTGTGCCAAATAAAGCAAATATAACCTGGAATATAGAATACAATCATACACTCAGATATCAATAAATAAACTAGTAAAAATTTGTAGACCTACCACATATAAGGCCTAATCGAAAAGGTTAATTATCATAATGACGGGTGTTGAGATGTTGCAAACAGTTTTTTCTTCTCTCAAATGGATCCTGCACAAATCAGCAAAGTTTATCTAACCGCTATTTAATAAGTTAAGCAAAATGGAACATGTCATGCAATACACAATAAAAATGTCTTAAGGAACATATGAATACTAAGTATGAGTTTATTGTGCACAGTTCACACATCTGTATGAAGTTAGAACTTTACGCAAACCTTGCCTTCATTAAAATAATTTTTTTTTCGTTCTGTTGCATTATAATTGACAAAATGTTAAAATATTTTATTAATTATTTTGTGTATATCATCTTTCTAGACAAACTATGATTGTTTTTCAATTATATGTCAAATTATATCTAGAAAATGCACGAAATTCTTTAGTCTACATATTAGCCTATGATATTGAAGGACTTCCTAGTGCACTTAATATATTCAAATTGAAACGCAACTATTTTACTATAACATATGTATATACAGATTTTCATGATCAAATTACAACCAAACAGTTTAATTGTGAATTGTGTAAAGTCATTTTACCTGTCGATTCATATGGTCATTTAAAGGTATGTATTAATTAAAACAATTGAAACAAATGAAAAAGAAACAAAACAATACAGAAAAGTAAATTGATACAAATATTTTTGTTCGAACTAAAAGGATTGCTTAATTAAATGAAAAGCTCTAGTTGCATTACACAAAGTGAAATCAAGAGCAGAACGACACACCGTGGATACCACTTACAACCATTTTAAGTTGATTTGATTGATTATATTAAATTGGATAAATATTAATAAAACAGGTAGGACTCTCATTTTAGCTGCAAAAAGATATATTCTTTATCTAATGCTTGAACTTGGGTTAAGGGATGACAACGATAAATGTTCACTTAAACTTCACGAAGAAATTTGCATGATTAAATCTACCATCTCGAGAAAAATAACCAATTGACTTAAAACTGAAGCAGGTTTTACTTTTGCAATAGCATGTATACAAGTTAAATTATGTATAAAAATGAAAAAGATATGCCAGTTAGAAAGATACAAAATTGAAATATAATTTAATAGGCAAAAACAAATCAAAATTAAAAATCAGACAACATTTCATTTGAAAGTTTGTAAGTCAGATTACTGGTTTCAATCATCGTCTGATATCAAGAAATATATGCATATTATGACGTCTTTACACTAAATCAGTTGATTGTGTACTGAATGATATTTTAGTCTGGGGAAACTTGATTTGTTTATTAGTTGAAATAGGGTTTTAACTAGCTCCCAATAACTGCGAGTACTGTTATATCCATGTTTTGTGTCTTGTGTTTTAATTCTAGCTGTTTTTGTACTTTGTACCAATATGTTGAGTATAACATTTTCTACTGATCTTTACAGTTGAAAATAAAGAAACGACATCATTTTTGATTGGAGGTCAACAGATATTTTAAAAAGTTGAAAAGACTAACAGTTCAAAAAATCGTTTTATGTCTATAAATCCATGCATGTTTTTTACGTCTTTACACTAAATTCGTTAGCGGTATACTGATTGATACTTTAGTCTGGAAGAACATGATTATTCACAATTGGCTTTTAACTAGCTTTCGGTAACTACGAGTTCTCTTATATCAACGTCTTGTGTAGTTTGCTCTGTTATTTAGATGGAAAAAAAACAACAATAATATAAAACCTGATATGCATTAATTTTTCAGAGATGGGTCAAGAAAAAATCGAGTGCGACGCCTGCAAGCGAGTAGAAATGTCCGATCTTGCTTACTGGTGGTGCGGTGAATGTTCCGAAAATTTATGTCATGACTGTCGAAAATGTCATGAAAAAATGAAAACAACCACAAGTCATTCTGTTATTTCCATCGACGAATATCTAAAACTGAAACCGGAAATAGCGTTACATCCGATCCATTGCAATAAGCACGATCGGTCGATAGATTTGTATTGTATCAATCACGATATGGCTCTGTGTCGATTATGCATGACCGAAAATCATCGAGGCTGTTTAAAAATGCTGCCGATAGAAGATGCCGCACAAAATTTCAAGAAATCTCTACATTTAAAACAAACGCTCGAAAGTCTTGAAAGTATGCGAGAAATGTTACAACGACTTGCTGAAGATAGACTAGAAAACATATCGGACATTGAACAATCGGAAAAACTCGTAAAGGAGAAGATATCGACAGTTCGAGACAGATTGATTAAACACATAGAGGCGTTACATGAACAAATTCAAGAAGAAGTGTCTAGCATTGTCTTCCAAAAAACACTCCAACTAAAGCGTCAACACAATGACATCCTAGAGCAGCAAGAAACCAACAAACTCTGGACGAAAAATATCGAAACAATGATAGCGATGGGTTCTGATATGAACTTGTTTTTGATGTCACAGAAGTATAGAGACGTTCGGAAAGGTCAGGAAGTTTTCGTGAATGAAAATCAGAGACAATCCCAACGATATCATATATCGTATCACGAAACTGAAAACATACTCGGCAGTATCAAATCATTCGGATACATCAATGTCACAACCACACAGTCTAAAGTCGCTATGCCGAACGATGAACCTATGCCTCTGAAGTATTTCCCGCTAGATATGAACAGGTTGCGCATGCGAGACGGTTCAGCTTTACCACCATTACCGTTGAGTAGATTAACGAATCGAACAAAATTCTCTCGAACAACCATGGGAACAAATAAAACACTAAAGCCTGAAAACTTCCGCTTGAAAAAGAAAATTGAGGTACCGAAAACGAGAAAAAATCTTGATTATGTATGGATTACAGGCATTCAATATATTCCTACGACGAACAAAATTCTCGTCTGCAACAGGAACGATAACCACCTTTACCTGTATGATGATTATGGTAGAAAAATTAAAGAAGTGCCACTTAACACAAGACCATGGGGAATAACTTTACTCATGGGAACTCAAAGTGCCGTCGTTACCCTACCAGAAATCAAAGCTATACAATTTATTAATATCATGACATTTGCTCCAGCTAAAACGGCTAATGTTGGAACATGGTGCGCAGGAATCACCAACGTGAGCAATCAACTCATCATCGGTTGTGATGGTTGCTTTAAAGTCTTAGATGCTAGCGGAAACCTTAAACATACTGTTCCAGTCAATGGCGGAAGAATATGGTATATTCATGCCTGTATTAACGGAACGATTGTTTATAGTGATACGTACAAGGTTTATGGTGTCACCATTGATGGAGGAGAGATTTTCAAGTATGAAAGTGAAGATATGGATTGTTCTGAGGGGATAACGACCGATTACAATGATAATATTTATGTAGCTGGGAGGGATTCCAATGATATTCACCAGCTTTCTCTGAATGGCGAACTCTTACGTATCATACTGAGTAAATCGGATGGACTCGTTAAGCCGTACGCGCTCCATTTTCGAAAAAAGGCAAGACAACTTTACGTATCGTTTGACGGGAAGTTTATTGCTGTATATGACGTCAAAAATAGTAGATGAAAAACACGATTTATATTCCTTTGTGTTACTGTTGATAATATCGGGTCAATATAGAAATAGTCAATATAATTTGTTTTTCTGAATTGGTTTAAGATTTATATGCTAACTAAATGCTTAACCTGTAATGATTTTTGTTGAGCTAATATGGCGCCAATACAGCTTAGACCATCTGCAATCATATGTAGCATTATGGATGACATAACATATCGGTTGATTTTCATTGTCCGACGCTGGTTGGTATAGAATCTGAAACGGAAAAAAATACGATGTAAAGTGTTAAAATTGAGAGAGAATGAAAACTATGATGGGTGCTACCATTTGATTTCAAATTTCATCATAGCCCCACAATAAAATCAAATGGTAACTCCCTAATAGTTTTCATTTAATTACTTTAGAAGAAATATATCAATTATCAAAGCACTAAAATAAATATGACAATTTAAAAAGGCTACCCATGGAAAATATTATGTTTAATAACAAATGAGGCCTATGTGAACATATTTTCTTGACATCCCATTTGTTATGAAAAGTCCAACAGAGAGAACAAATGGTACACGCATTGATCACAACAGTTTGAAAAGTAAATAAAAGGTTAAACAGTCATCTCCTTTGTATTGGTATATAAGTTTTTAGCTGAGGTTGGTTTATTATTTGAAGAGTATATCACCCCAGGTTTTGGTGTGGTTTCAGTGGCGGATCCAGCCATTTTAAAAAGGGGGGGGTTCCCAACCCAGAGTAAGGGGGGGGGGGGGTTCCAACTATATGCTACCATTCAAATGCATTGATCGGCCAAAAAAAAAGGGGGGTTCCAACCCCCGGACCCCCCCCCCCCCCCCTGGATCCGCCACTGGGTTTTGTGTAGCTAAATCTTTATTTTTTAATCTTGTGTTTTGTCACTTTTGTGTACTTTTTGTGTGTCTTTTGTCTGTTATTTTTTAGCCATGGCGTTGTCAGTTTATTTTCGATTTATGAGCTTGAATGTTCCTCTGGTATCTTTCGCACCTCTTTTATGAGCTCTCAACTTTGTTTTAAAGGCCGAAAACTTTTTTTACCCAAATATCAAAACTCTGAACATCACACAGGAAATTCGAATTGTCGAAATGCTGGTATCTTGCATCAGAACCGGTATGTTTGTTGTTCACATATATCTGAACTTAAGTCTTTCTTATTGCTTATCAGTTTTTAATAAGTCGATACCGCTGGTTGAAGACTGCTTCCATTCCAGGAACTATATCTGGTATGGAAATATGAATTGTATTTATAGAAAAGCAAAAGGTGTTATACGTTTGCTTAAGAACACGATCCACACGACATTATAAATCTATTGGATACTTCACTTTTGATTTTCACAACACAATTCATACACGATTAGTGTAACGACGAAAACGCATAAGACTACATAGCATGAAAACTAAATATTCAGGGCCGTAACTAGCCTCTTTAAATAGTGAGGCAAAATGAATTTGAAAAATTTTGGCGAGGGGTCTGGGGGCTGTTCAAGGCCCCCAGAAGCTCTGAGAAAAATAACTCAAAATCGTGCATTCTGAGCGTTTCCCGGACTCTTTCTTACATTGAAACGCAATTAATTTTTAGCTATTTTTTTCGACAATATTCTGGTCTGAAAGCAAAAACGTAGATTCATTGTAATTTAAGACTTTTAGGTTTTAGTGACAACATTAATAGACCGATACAAATGTATGTAGGATAAACTGCAAAAATCGTATTTCTCATAATCATTAAAACTGGATCTGTCTGTCTGTCTGTCTGTTCTTGTCTTGTATTGTGCTTAGAGTTTGGTGATTTTTTTATGTCTAGATTTAAATATAGTGACAGTGCAGTTATATTCTTTAAGTACTAGTACTGCTTAAGTCGACACTTATGATCATCTTGACCTTGTTTTACGGTATTAATGATTCTTATATTGTCGAAGACCATCCAGCAACTATCAAGACGAAGAACAGGAATAAAAACTTTGACCAGTGATCATTTGTATTTTTTCTATGCATTGACTTTGTGTGCGATTAGGTCCCGTGCACGTTTACTCAATTTATTTTCTGTTAAAGGGTCTGAACACGACTTAATGCAAGTTTAACCCTTCAATGTAAAAGTCATATTTATGTACGTTTCGGCAACTAAATTTATCATTGTGCCCCTTTAATAGCAGACTTGTTTTTGTACTGTATTGATTTTGTTATCAGTAAATTAAAAGCAAACTAAATATTACTAGTATGTTATATATACACATTCATGGATCTACAATCTGTCGATACCTGTAACTTGGCATTGCACAAGGTCATCTTTTTCTCTGACTGTTTATGACGTCTTTACACTAAATCCATTGGATGTTGGATGTGTACGGATTGATAGTTTAGTCTGAGATGCATGATTTTTTTATTAGTTGTTAGTGGCTTTGAACTAGCTTTCAAATAACTGCGAGTACTCTCAGATCTGTTCCTAGTGTCTTTTTTGTTGTCGGAATGTACAAGTACCCGGCCACGTCCACTTGTATTTTTGTCCATCTGATGAGTTTTTCAACTGATTTTTATAGTTCGTTCTTATGTTTTACTGTTATACCACTGTCCCAGGTTAGATGGGGTTGGGATCACGCTAACATGTTTAACCCCGCCACATTATTTATGTGTGTGCCTGTCCCAAGTCAGGAGCCTGTAATTCAGTGGTTGTCGTTTGTTTATGTGTTACATATTTGTTTTTCGTTCATTTTTTTATACAAATAAGGCCGTTAGTTTTCTCGTTTGAATTGTTTTACATTGTCATATCGGTGCCTTTTATAGCTGACTATGCGGTTTGGGCCTTGCTCATTGTTGAAGGCCGTACAGTGACCTATAGTTGTTAACGTTTTTGTCATTTTGGTCTCTTGTGGATAGTTGTCTCAATGGCAATCATTCCACGTCTTCTTTTTTTATATATATGGCATTGATGTTTTTTTTCAAATGATTTGATACCGGGACATTTATGCTCTTACTTTAATTCAAACCATGTCAGCTATCTAGTTTTATCTATAAAAAAGAGCCAGTTTTTTATTCTTTGATAGCAAGTTCAATTCACCATGCAGAAACGACCAGTTGTTTTCTGTGTCCAGTAGCATCGTGTGTTCTTAAAATATTTTCTCGCACAATAAAATTGAGAATGGAAATGGGGAATGTGCCAAAGTATAGACATCGGTGGACATGCAACATTGCAAAACCACACGTTTACAAATGAAAATCAACACTCAGACTATAGTTATAAAGTAGGAATATAAATGAACAAGGACAAACCCGGGACACAAAAGTACAAACAATTGACCATCAACTCTGAAAACTAAAACATCAGAGTGAAAAGAACTTGATTCTTTCAAGACACTTTCCGTGAAAACAATTTGATATGAAGACAACCTTTTGTTTCATTTTTTTTAAATTTTCAACATGAGGCATTTGCCTCATTTGCCTCAATATAGTTACGGCCCTGATATTGATAACTTGTGTTCTCATCGAAAATCCTGATATTTTGGCGCGAATTTAATTTTATGATGCATTTTCGTCGAAATAGTCACCGGCTTCAATAATATTGGTACCATTTAATGTCCTCAACGCCAAAGCGAATCTACATAAGTCATTGTATTTGAATATATATAGCTGTTACTTACGATATATGTACAAGTGTCCAGAGGGCAGCACTAAACACCCCAAGCATAACTCCAGCCAGTTCCTGGTCATCGATACATCCATCTATATAGAATAGTATACGATGCACAGTACAGTTTTCCTCCATTTGTTCCTTTACTGAATATCTATCAAATATGATTCACTTAAAGTCCAAAAGACACTACCATTTTCTTACTCATTTTTAAGTATGATTTATGAATTTTATCGTTGCAAATTCCACTGCAGATTTAAAAACAAAGTAGATTTAATCCGCAATTTGTTGCACATATAAAAGTAAATGTCAGTTTTCTTTTTCCAATACGTACATATGCTCACACATAAAAAGATGAAAACATAAGGGTAATAACCTCCCAATGTTCTAACTATTTTTAATATAAGTTTATTGTAAAATAACAACAAACTTCAAATACACATTGATCAATAATAATTTTCAGTTAATTTAACATACGAACAAATATAATTTGACCAGTTTCTGTAAAGCACCATATGGTACATAATGTAAATATATATAAAAACCACATTTCCTCTTCAGAGATTTCAGTGATTATATCCGATTTGACACCTTTATGACAAAACTAGGATGCCAACATTATGTTGACAAAATTCTTATATATATTTGTATGAGCTGTGGGACCGGCTGTTGCAATACTTAATCCCTGTTCAATACATAAGTCGAAGGTCAAATAACACACAATCGAATACAGTCTTAAACGATACGAAAACGGAAAAAATCTTTAATGATATGAAAAGCAACAGATTGGGACTTTTTCATCGATTCTATTCGATCATATAAGTATGACGTCAAGACCGAATTATATTATAATAATAGCTTGTGCTCAGCTGAAGGAAGTAGATCAAGTAATGATCGATAACCGAAAAGAGCGAAAATTTCAACTGTTGACACAACCAAGGGTGTAGAGTAAATTGCCGACACATCCAAGGGGATCATAGAGTGGAAATGTTGACACAACCAAGAGTGAAGATTAATTTATTGCCACATCCAATGGTGCCACATCATGTCATGTTGAGTAGGATCGGCTTACCCCTTCCGAGGCACCTGAGATCACCCCTAGTTTTTGCTGGGGTTCGTGTTGCTTATTCTTTAGTTTTCTATGTTGTGCCATGTGTTCTATTGTTTCTGTTTGTCTTCTTTCATTTTTAGCCAGGCGTTGTCAGTTTATTTTCGATTTATGAGTTTGACTCTCCCTCTGGTATCTTTCGTCCCTCTTTTAAAACATCCTAGAGATTAGAGTGGAATGTTGAAACACGCAAGGGTGTATAGTGAACTGCTGAAACACCTATGGCTGAAGAGTTGAATGTTATCCATGTTGAAGGCCATACACGTATAGTTGTTTACATCCTCAACATGTTGTCTCTGGTGGATATTAGTTTCATCGGCCTATCACCCTATTGTTACTTTACCCGTATGATAAAAATTGTTCGCGTGTTCTTGCTCTATTCATACGATCTTACAAAACTTATGAACGGATGTTCGATTGAAATAACCAACACGACGGGTTCCACAAGAGTGATGATACTGTTAACACTTCGGAGTTCACCTCCTGTTCCTCAATGCAAAGTTTTACATGTAGTGTTTTGTTGGCTTTTTATTGTCAGTTCATCTTTTTTCTTTTGGTGATGGTGATGGTGATGGTGATGGTGATGGTGATGGTGGTGTTTGTCATTTCTCGACTCTTATCAAGGGGAACATAACACATAAGCAAGTAAACAGTGTGGATTTTTTTACAAAAATCGTTGATTTATTTGCCACAAAATCCCCTTTTTCTATTAAATGCAATGAAACAGTAAATAATAATGCTTTGCACGAAGTTTCCCCTTAGTATATGTACAAAAAGGGCCACCTCTGTTATTCATTATATTTGATGTTTTGATACTATTACAGTTTGAAATTTTCTTAATTCAAATGGCTAAAGGTTCAATTGAAAATTAAAATACACGTATTTGAAATAACCACATTCGTAATGTCGGCTATTACAGGATCTGAGAGCTGTTGTACAAAAGCTCGTTTACAAAAAAATTCCATTATTATGTTGTTTTGCCAATTCTTTTTGGAAAGATCGTTAAACCTTTACAGTTAAAGGGGCGTAACATGTCAAATTCATCAATCAGTATTTTGTGTGTGTTTTCAGTCTATACACAATCTAATTAACCATCGAGGTGACCTCCACTGACTTCCCACAGTCATGTAACCAGATATAAGTATAAATATAGATAGGTAAAACGTGCTTTTGGAATTTTCTAGATCTAAGTTTGATAAAACTGATCCAAACTGGCTGCAAAGAGTGAATTATTATTCAACTACTAGCCTTTCATTAATGATAGAACAAAGAAAAACATGTTTTGATTTTTCGTTTGATCTCGTAGCTAATTTCCCTTTAAAATTGACATTCTCAAAAATGTTACGTTCGCGGAGTTTCTGTCTGCTTGTGAAAAAAAGTTAAAAAAAATTTAATAGTGTAATAGTGTTAGAACCAATGATATCAATTATTGATAAAAATCATAATAAAGTAATCATTATGATTTTTATTAATGATTGAAATATTTTGTTGAAAAATTAACGACGTACCAGATAAAATCACAAACATTTATTTTCGTTGATATTTGATTATAGATAATGTGTTGAACATCAAATTTGTGGTTCACATGAAACCACGAAATCAAAGACAGTTGGTATCCAACGAATAATGCTGAATTAAAAGGCTATATAAAAAAAGACATTACAAGAAGAAAGTCTTAAGCATACAGCCAGTGCAGTTGAATTCAACAATAAAAAATATAAATCAAGAGATGACTGAAGCATCGTAAAGTTGATGAACAAATGGGCCAACCAAAGATTATAGGAAACAACAGGGGCTGATATTATTCAACAGAGTTTTTGAGAGTCAGATAATTTTTTTTGTTATATAACCAGTTTTAATTCATTAGAAAAACACTTATAATATAAATCAAAATTTAAGATATTAATGTTCAGTTGATATTGCTACAGTTCAGTGATTACTATGATTGCAAGTGAACTGATTTTGACATACATTGTGCAATCTGTTAGCGTATAGTTGTTACGTTATATATATATATATTAACAACGACTTAAGGATTGTCACAGTTAGCACCCTTTATTTCATCTCATTTAATAGTTTTTGCGTATACAAAATGTAAGAATTTTTTTTAGCTAACTGAACATAAAAATGGTCAAGAATATTAAAAAAGTGATATCATATGAAAACAAAAAAAGTTGGTTCTTCATACATATATTTATTGCAAATTGTAAAATGTTAAAATACCGGTGAAGTATGACATTTTCATTGCAATAAAAAGCATAAATTTTCTAATGCAGTGTTGTACTCTTACCTATTGAAGGTCAACTGAAGGGACGAGTACCAACCTTTGCCAGATAATGGTAGACAGTATCGTCCTCCCCGATGGACTGTGGTCTCCACAGCCCTGAAGGAGTAGAACACCTGTATTGTCGTAACCATTTTGAATCTCGGTGTCATATTGACGTTTCTCATGTGAATGGGAAACATTGTATACAGAGCATTCACTGGGAGAGTAGTTTGGTCATGTATAGGAGTAAGGGTTAAGTGTCGTGTCGGGTAGGGGAAATGATGGGGTGTATGTTTGGTGGTAAGGGTAGCTAGGATTATTGGTTAAGTAGTTACAGGTAAGTATGGTTATGTGTAGGTATAGTTAGGGGGTAAGCATTGTTAGGGGTATGCGAAGGGTTGAGAGTGTTAATGGTAGGATGGTAACGTTTGTTAACGGTTAAGATGGTGAAGGGTGAAGTAGGTTAAGGTCGACGGGTGTTAAGGGCAGGGCTAAAGTTAAGGGGTGGTAAGAATACGGTTAAAGTTAAGTTTTGGGGTAAATGTCGCGATTGTGTGTGTGATAGGAGAGGGTGTGAGAGATGAGACAGTGCGAGAGGAGAGAGAGTGCGAGAGAGGAGGAGAGAGTGCGAGCGAATGACAGAGTGGTGAGAGTGGAGAGTGAGTGGACAGGATAGTGCGAGAGGAGAGAGTGAAAGAAACTGTGAGAGGGTGAGAGTTGAGAGCGTGAGTGGATAGCGTGTGAGTGGATAGAGTGTGAGAGTGGAGAGAATGAGTGGACAGGATAGTGCGAGAGAGGGTGAGAGTGGACAGGATAGTGCGAAAAAGGTGAGAGTGGAGAGAGTCAGTGGACAGGATAGTGCAAGAAACGAGAGAGGGTAAGAGTTGAGAGCGTGAGTGGATAGAGTGTGAGAGTGGGAGAGAGTGAGTGGACAGAGTGAGTAAACAGGGTGTGAGAGTGGACATAATGAGTGGACAGAGTGTGAGAGTGGAGTGGAGAGAGTGTGAGAAGAGAATGTGATAGGAGACAGTAGGAGCAAGTGTGAGAGGAGAGAGTGGTGAGAGTTGACAGTGGAGAAGATGTTAGAGGAGACAGTGGATAGAGTGTAAGAGTAGAAGAGAAGTGAGTAGTGAGGGGTTTGAGTGGAGATAGTGTGTGTGTGTTAGGAGTGAGTGAAAGTGAGAGAGTATTAAGATGTGGTGGGAAGGACAGATTATATGAGAGAGGGGAAATGAGAATTTATTTGTTATGAAATAACCAATTCACACTTGTTGTATTAGAAAAGAAAAATCTTTTTGGTCAACAGGTCAAATTTCCTATTTTGTCAAAATTTTACAAAAAAAACCGAGTCAAATCTATTTCCCCAAACTCTCTATCATAAAAATAAGTTTTTTTTTGCTATATAGGGTAAAAATTCGAATGAAATGCATATATAAAAATGCAAAATGAAATCTATATATAAAAAATGCAAATGAAATGCATATATGAAAATGCAAATGAAAGTCATGCATAAAAATGCAAATGAAATGCATCTATAAAAAGTCTATAAAATTGTCCACCATTGATATTTACACAGAGGTAATATTAAGCTTAACCATTTGTCATAAATGTTGTGTATTACATTTTTTGTCACATAACAATCATATTTGTAACTGTCAAATAGCCGATTAATAACTTGTACTTGTATGAAAATCTGACAACTGTACAAGATTTTTGTTACCATTTGGTACTTATGAGTTAGTATCAAAAGAATACAATAAATAGTCCCTTTATATCAAAATGATTCGATTAAATGTAAAAAAAATCATATTGTCACATCTTTTCCCTTTTTTAGTGGGCCACACAGGAACGCTAGAACAGCAACGGTAGACAAACAATATAGATACCAAAATGACACAGAAATGAACAACTATAGGTCACCGTACGGCCTTCAACAATGAGAAAAGCCCATACCGCATAATAAGCTATAAAAGGCCCCAAAATGACAATGTAAAACAATTCAAACGAGAAAACTAACGGCCTAATTTATGTATAAAAAATGAACGAAAAACAAATCTGTAACACAGAAACAAACGACAACCACTGAATTTCAGGCTCCTGACTTGGGACAGGTCCATACATTGAGAATGTGGCGGGGTTAAACATGTTAGCGGGATACGAACCCTCCCCCTAAACTGAGACAGTGCTATAACATTTCAACATAAGAACGAACTATAAAAATCAGTTGAAAAAGGCTAAACTCATCAGAAATATAAAAATACAAGTACACGTGGACGTGGAGCATTTTTCAACTGATATTAATAGTATAAATCCAGTGATAAGTCTCATTTGCTATGACAATTGGAACATATCCGTGGTCATCTGTGACACAAGTATTCTATAAACTACCAATTCGGATGATTTCTTAAGCTTTTTGGTCGGCCCGTTTATTGATAGTCTCTAGGGAGATGCCAAATCGTTACTAGTTTTATGTAATGTGTACGATTTTTTAAAGATTTATTTTCAAACAGCTTTTTAATTTTCTATGTTGTGTCTTGTGTGCTATTATTTGTCTGTTATACTTTTTCTTTTTTAGTCATGGCGTTGTCACTTATTTTCGATCTGAGTTTGACTGTCCCTCTGGTATCTTTTGTCCAACTTTTACATTGCTCCAGTGGTATTCGTATATCGTTTTTGTACTAATTTAAAAAAAAAATGTGTGTGGTGTTTGCTGTTATGGTAAATAGATGAATTTTAATTTTATTGTAAGAGTTACTGTCTCTGTGTTCATGAGATTGTTTTTCATAGTTGCTCACAGAATACAGCACTTGTTTTAATATTCTTCATTTATTTACTTCCGGGCTTTTATTTTTTAAATGGAAGAGAGCACGATGACGAAATAGAGATTGTGGTGATTATTGTGACGAATTCCGCTCTAAATTTTTCATCTAGTGTTTTTTTTTTTGGGTGATTTTCTTCTTATTAATGCTTTATGTGTAAATCAATCCATGTGTTTCTCGTTATACTTTTATATAGATAAGACTGTTGGTTTGCCTGTTTGAATGGTTTAACGTTGGTTTGCCTGTTTGAATGGTTTAACGTTGGTTTGCCCGTTTGAATGGTTTAACGTTGGTTTGCCTGTTTGAATGGTTTAACGCTAGTCACTTTTTGGGTTTTATATAGCTTGGTGTTCTCTGTGTGCCAAGGCTCTATGTTGTAGACCGTTATTTGACTTATAATGGTTTACTTTTACAAATTGTGACTTGGATGAAGAGTTGTCTCATTGGCACTCATACCACATTTTCTTATATCTATAAACTTATAAACGATATTTTAAGGTGATCACAGGTGCTCCGAAAGGGTAAGCAGATCCTTCTCTTCATGTGCCCACCCTTTTCGTGTTGATAATAGTATTTTACAGCTTGCACTGTACAATTCATATTCATGACAAGACGACGTCAGGCCGTAAATGAATTCCTGCCTATTTATATATAAAGATTAATAAACCAGTAAAAAATGATACATGATTTTTTTTTAATACATTTTATTGTACACTGCAATTAAACTTCTTAAGTCACAAAGTATTAACAAAATTACAGAACTCCATGGTAAATTCAAGAAGGGACGTCCAATAAAGCATTAATATAAATTTAACAAAGACGCCAACAAAAATCATAATGATTGTTTATTGGGATGAATGTATAACATTAGTCTTTGTTTTAAACAAGAAAAGTTATACGTCAATAATCATATAACACGTAAAAATGTAATGTTTGTCACTATTTATTTCCTTAATAACTCTGTCCAACATAATAACACAAAGATAGCACTTACTACCCACACTGATCTGTGTCCACACTTTTCTCTTAAATAATAATAATAAAATTGAGAATAGAAACTGGGAACAAGTTTTTTGATAAGACAATCTTACATCTATGGAGAAAATAAAGAAAACAAAACACGTCCTCTTACATTAAAAATAAGTAAAAAAGACGAAAACAAACCGAAAAAAACCGTGATAAGGACTAGTAAATAAAACTTGAACAATAAATACAGTATGTAGTCATCTATAAAGGTCACCGTACATTCATTTAGCTTATACAAAAAACAATAATGGATAAATATTCGACACGAAATAAAAACTTATATAGTTATGTACTATAATCGTGAAAAAACTTATAGCTTCTGTACCACATTTATTCATTAAAATACCACAATAAATAATAGGTATGACATAACAATGTGGTTTGTTTAAAACAAGCGTGTGGGTTAACAAAACACCAGATGATGAATAAATTCAAATAAGATTAAACACCATTAGTATTAATAGACGACCATTTAATATGCTGGGAGGTTTTGTTGCGAAACTTGTCTTGCTTTTGGTGTTGCAGAATATTTACTTTCCTCATGTCTTATGCAAGATTCCTTGGTATTCTTTTTATCAAAACCCGCCCCCTACCAATAAAAAGGTCGTCCACTAAATATGCAAAATTGAAATTTAAATTGGTGTATTGATAAATTTGTTTTAAACAAATGATATAACTCCAAGATTAGTTCTTCTGTTGATGAAGAAAAATCCACAAAAGTTGGGGTTCATGCAGTGCTAGTTTGAACCCCATGTTGTACTCTGTTCCATGTCACTATACAAGTCGTTGGTCCTTTCTCTTTATGTTATTGTCTTTGTTAAATTTAAATTCATTTAAGTTCATTTTTTTTTCAAAAGCGCACAACAAAACATTATTATTGGTTACAGCTGTCCTAAGCATTGGACTTTCTACCAAGGAAGTGACTGTATTTTCATTTTGGAGTAAGTAACAATGGACTAATCATAAACCCTTAGATTAGATCCCTAGGGAAATTTATCGTTGATTTTAGATATTTAAAAAAGAGGGAAAACTATAAAGGCGCCAATCAAACATATAAACTGATGAAAACAGTCAACAAACATGACCAACATATGAAATAACATACAACAGTCCACAAAATACTACGCAGAAAAGTATAAGTTTGAATACAGATGAAATATTTTCGATTTCGCAAGCTTCACTTCAAATATACGGTATTGATAATATTGTGTAAGGATCCCAAGTAACTGTCCGTCTTGTAATGTTAGTGGTCTCTATGAAAGTTATATACTAGTCTTTAAATACACTGTTGTGGTATGATGCTGTTTATTTTATACTTTATCGGAATTTTATATATATGTTATGAAATAAAAAATGAACGGAGAGATTTATGATTATAAAATGCATAATTTTGAATTATTTCTATTATAACAATAACTGCATTATGTATTATTATAGTGTTAATTTATCCTTGCATGCACATGATAGATGACTTACAATAACCTTTGCAATAACCTAACAGCATTGTTAGTAACAGATTTACAGTACATATAAATGTTAATTGCTGTATTTAATGGTAAAACATGACATTTCTCGTCAATAGTAACAATGCTATTTTGTATGATTATTTTGGAATGTCTTTCTGTATTTTTTTACACCTGGCGCGGATCCAGCCATCTCGAAAAAGGTGTTGGTGGGGAGGAAAAAGGGGGGGGGGGAGTACAATCCACGGAACACCATGCACAGTTCCAAAACATAGGTTACCTATGCACATAGATTTCATGACCAAATACGGAGACATTTCATTCTAATAGGAAGAAATATACTGAGCCAAAAAAGTTTAGCAACAAAAATGAGAAATTTTATTTTATTACAAAATCATAACAACATATAATTTTAATAATAACAAAATGGAATTATGATATGTCAGAAGCAACATAAATGTTTATCACTCACATTCCTAAGGATTTTCTTTGTATGGAGCGCGGGAGGATCAATATGCGGAAATGAGTATAGTGTTATTCAAAATAAAATTTCTCAGCCATGCCCCAAGTGCACAAATGAAGGATTGGCAGGCACACCAACAGCTGCCTATAGTTGCACTACTTTTGTGGCCGGAAAAAACTTCTCATGTGTTGACGTAAAGCGAAGGTAACGCTCCTCCCCTGACAATAGTTTTTTCGGTCTACCAGATATTGACCTATCCTGTGCAGTTGCAATTTGTCAATATCTGTTTGTTAGTCTCTAAACTGTTGCCTTATACACATTAAATCGAGCTACGATGTCAGCAACACTCATTCCGGCATCAACCATTCCAAGAGCTGTCTGACGGTCATTTTCGGGTAGGCCTGGTTGACGCCACATGCAATTTTTTCAAAGGTGTTTGTGTTTTTCTTACCAATGGTGTGTTTCTGAACATTAGTGAAAAAGAAATTTTTAACATCGTTTCATAAGTACAGGTACAGAAGGTAAAACATCAATTACACGTGCAAAGCTGAAATGGCGCGAAATGAATCACCAGGGGAAAAGTGCGACTGTTTTAAATTACAGGTAAAACTAAGGATTGTATCAATGATGTTTCAATATTTTTTTCCAGAAATATAAAAAATAAAAAATAAAAAAAAAGTGTTGCTAAACTTTTTTGGCTCAGTATATATATATAAAAGGTTCCTTGGGTGTTTTTAACTTTTCTGTTTATTTTACTTTGTCTCTTTTTTTTTAATGACAAGACGTTTAATAAAAAGGCGCATGTTTCATTGATTGGATACTGTGTGACTAACGTCCAGTGGCAAATTTTTCATTCATAAAATAAAAATCAAGATGAGAATAACAACATAAAATAGTTTCACAATATGCGCTACAAGAAAGGAGGGTGGACTATTTAGATGACAAGAATAATGTTTGATAGACAGAAAGTTTGCCTTGCAACAAGCCTCCTACAGAGCATTAAGCCTTTTTCTTTATTTACAGAGCGTTACATCTCAGTACCTGCTGGAATATTTGATTTAACGTCCCCATTCCGACTGGACGTGGCTGCATATTCATACATTCAAAAATCCCCATTCATAGTATAGGTCTACTGACAGATGGGGAAAGTCTATGTCTTTCAGCCATAAAATATAATTATTAGTCAGAGTACAAATAAAATCATCATAGATAACAGGACTATAATGTTGTACCCCGGACGCCCGTTTCGTCTACAAAAGACTCGTCAGTGCCGCTTGAATTAAGATCATAGTAAAACAAGCCAAATAAAGGAAGTTGAGCATTGAGTACAAAAAATTCCGAAAGGTTTTGCCAAATACAGTTAATGTAAGCCTGGATTTAAACCGTGATTCTAAGCATTCGTAAAATTCAAAGTTCTGAAAACTTTGAACTTAAAACTTCATTTCCATTTTTTTTTATTAGTTGATTTATGGGTCTGAGTACAATAATGACCATACATATATTCTACATTCTAGTTTACCTTTTGTGTATAAATTGTCATGTTTGACATGACATATCTATATCTATATAGAAATGATCACCGCTAGTTCACGTTTGACGTGATGATGAAAATTTCTACAGAAGTTACAACATGTTAGTGCAGAAAATTAGAAGAAATAAAAATTATACAAGGCGCTTATAAACACTATGATTAATCGATTTTACCAATGTTATGAATATTTATTACATATGTATTACTTTTTTCGCTCGTTATCTGGCTAAAATGTCATAATTTGCTAACAATTAAATCAATAATAGACACAAATAGTAATATTTAAGAACATCGACATGCATAAAAAAAAATACAAGTTAATTTGTCACTGAGTTATGTGGTTTATTTTCTAATATTCTTTGCCGATTTCAACTTGTTGATCATGAGCCGTTATTATTTTTTAGAACAATATGAGATTCGCTCGGTTAAAATGTCTTGAATTGAGTAAACTGTCTTGTGAATTTGTTTGACATCATAGCATAATAAGAAACGCATCTTTGCCTTCGGAGGGTACAAAATTAAATCAAAACATAGATGAAATAAATAAATTAATGATCACAAAAATCCGGAAACGTAGATCTACATATAAAATTCTGAGAACACTAGCATTGTGTGCGAAACGTTTCTAGTTTCAAAGAGGGCACATTTCGATATGTCTAAAAAGACTTTAAATTTGTAGAAACTGTACATGAGAACATGGCCATCACGAAATGCATTGCTTCTCTGGCCTTCAAACATATAAGCTAAATATTTATGCATTTTTACCCTTTTTGTAACACTTATTAGTTGAATGATGAATGATAACATATTGACGAATTCATATGATGCGTAACACATGATAACTAGTAAAAAAAATCTTTCAATGACTAACGGCACCAAAAGTCTACAAAACTTAAATTCGTATGATTCGTAACACAAAATAACATGTAAAAAGTATCTATTAGTGACTGTTAGCACCAAAAGTCCACAAAACTAGATAATACTTGAATATTTGTTATAGCTCAGAAAGTCACGTGTTTGATAGTGTTAAAATACGAGTTCATGTAAATTAGCTTGTAAACCATTCCGTATTTACTTGTTTAACTTCAAAGCCTACATCTGTGTCTTTTCCAACCAGCCATTTTGATTTTACACAGATACCCAATGTTGAAATCGAGGTAAATTCCCAATACGGAGATGACGGAAATTCCCGAACGGAACCTGCCGGATAAAAATGACCTACATTTCGTATCGATTGCGCGGATATTTCTGTATTATTTGAATTGAAACCTAAATTATCAGCTCGAATCGCCATTATATGGTTGTCATTTTCTTTAACTATAATTCTCACTGAACTCCCGTGAGATCTCACGGAATCAATCAAGTCTTCTTTTGATTTTTTAGTTACAGTTTTTGAGTTGAAAGTTGATATAGCTCGTTTCCAATGCCTGGTATCCATGAACCACTTGACCGAATGTCTTCCCCCGGACATTCCTTTGTATTTGATATCACCTACAAATGGCCGGATTGTTTCTACTTCGCCAGTCGTGGCAACATGTTGCCAGAACCAGTACACATCTTCTTGAAAAACATCAACGTCTTTTTTCGAAACATGGCCCAATAATTGAGCACTAACTTGCCCATCTTTAATAAGAAGATTATCTGCTTCAATACTGTATGGACCTACAACAATTCTAACTCGATGTCCAGATAATATTCCAGCTTTTAAAAGATCAAGAGATCCGTCCATTTGTTCACCGTTGCCGTCATGGCTATAAGCTAACTGCCAACAAGAATCAGCATACCACTTAATGTCGAACTTTGACTTGGAATGGCCAGAATTTTTATGTTCCCCAATACTCCACCTGGACATATCGACGTCTCCTTCACTCGACCATAATGTAAACCACCAAAATGCGTCATTAGTAAATACAGCATGTTTATCAACTGCGACTTGACTAACAGCCCAAATGCTTTCTGCACCCACGGTGTTTTTTCGTTTTGAATATGCAGCATGCTCTAAACGTGTGGCGTATCCGAGACCTTCATCGACAACCCGTAAGTCTGATCCAGTAGCAACGGCGTCGAAAAGATTCGATTTCGGACCACAAGCAATCTGATTGGTGCAGTATATTGGAGTTGTTCCGTTCTTATAGTCATCACAATTGATAGTCCTAAAATCAAGAAATATATCAAGTGATTGAAATATTATCTCACTTACGTGTATAGTTATCAGAAATGGTAATGGTATTTTTCTGTCATTGTATGATAAAATTTAGTTGAAAACAGATTTAACTCACCATATGAACCAAGTTATTGGTATTTTTCTGTCATTGTATGATAAAATTTAGTTGAAAACAGATTTAACTCACCGTATGAACCATGTAACTAGTATTTTCTGTCATTGTATGAGAAAATTTAGTTGAAAACAGATTTAACTCAACGTATGAACCATTTTATTGGTATTTTTCTGTCATTGTATGATAAAATTTAGTTGAAAACAGATTTAACTCAACGTATGAACCATTTTATTGGTATTTTTCTGTCATTGTATGAGAAAATTTAGTTGAAAACAGAATTAACTCACCGTATGAACCATGTTATTGGTATTTTTCTGTCATTGTATGACAAAATTTTAGTTGAAAACAGGTTTAACTCACCGTATGAACCCATGTTATTGGAATTTTTCTGTCATTGTATGAGAAAATTTAGTTGAAAACAGATTTAACTCACCGTATGAACCATGTAACTAGTATTTTCTGTCATTGTATGAGAAAATTAAGTTAAAAACAGATTTAACTCAACGTATGAACCATTTTATCTGTATTTTTCTGTCATTGTATGACAAAATTTAGTTGAAAACAGATTTAACTCAACGTATGAACCATTTTATTGGTATTTTTCTGTCATTGTATGAGAAAATTTAGTTGAAAACAGAATTAACTCACCGTGTGAACCATGTTATTGGTATTTTTCTGTCATTGTATGACAAAATTTTAGTTGAAAACAGGTTTAACTCACCGTATGAACCCATGTTATTGGTATTTTTCTGTCATTGTATGAGAAAATTTAGTTGAAAACAGATTTAACTCACCGTATGAACCATGTTATGGTATTTTTCTGTCATTGTATGAGAAAATTTAGTTGAAAACAGATTTAACTCACCGTATGAACCATGTTATTGGTATTTTTCTGTCATTGTATGAGAAAATTTAGCTGAAAACAGATTTAACTCGCCGTATGAACCATGTTATCTGTATTTTTCTGTCATTGTATGAGAAAATTTAGTTGAAAACAGATTTAACTCACCGTATGAACCATTTTATTGGTATTTTTCTGTCATTGTATGAGAATATTTAGTTGAAAACAGATTTAACTAACCGTATGAACCATGTTATTGGTATTTTTTGTAATGTTTGAGTTCAAGTAGTTGAAAACACTCAGGATTATCTCGCCATGTGAACCATTCTATTGGTATTTTTTGTAATGTTTGATTTCAATAAGTTGAAAACAGGATTAACACACAGTATGAACCATGTTATTGGTATTTTTTGTTGTATAAAAACATATAATTGAAGACAAGTTAAACTTACCTAATGAACCATGTAATTGCCATTTTCGTCGTTGTATCCGCTTCCGGTTTGCTATGGTCGCCAACATACCAGCGAGCTTGGTTTACATGACCAGTCGTACAGATTAACAGAAATCTCCAGTAAACATATCTTGTAAATGTATCCCAAGAATCTTTACCGATATGCATAATTGATTGACAGCAGATTTCATTGTCGGTGATGTAAGCATTGTTTACATCCATTAGAACATCTGCACCAAAATCTAGTTTATGGATTTTAATGCGCATATCAGCACCAGATAGCACATATTTTATTAATTGCTCTTTGCTGCCACGTGAGTTTCCATAATCGTCGGTTTCCAGGACAGACTTCCATTTACTGTTACAAACTGTACAAAAAAACAAGTTTTTTTTTATTAAATCATTGTTTTAAGTAGCTTGAGGTGCAAAGGATGTTTTGAGTGTAAAGGAATCTGATGGTCAGCAGTTGTCGTTTGTTGATGTGGTTTATTAGTGTTTCTCGTTTCACCTTTTTAATATATATAATTGACCGTTGTTTTTTTCCCCGTTTGAATGGTTTTACACTAGTATCATTTGTACTATTTGTCTTGGAATACCAAACATGCTTCATGAGTAAACTACATGCCTTGTATGTGTGTCGTATACGTCATTAAAACAGCAAACATTTATCCTTGGTTGGAACTCCTTTTAAGAATGGCTGAGTCCGCCTCTGGTCTTCAAATCAGACAGTGTTTCATACAATGGGCAAAGTACTAAATCATCTCGAGGCTTACAAAATGTGATTATATTAAACCAAAACTATCAAACGTCTGTCATCAACACCAACTTCTCCAAATAACTAAACAAACACGAAGATGTGACAAATCCCTGAAGTAGGACAGGCAAATGCATAAGCCTTAAATAAGAAGATGTGGTATGAATACCCATAAGACAATTGTCCACCAGAGGTCAATTGACATGGAAGCTAGCAACTATACGTCTTTAACAATGAGCAAAACCCGTACCGCATTACAATAAAAAAAAGGCCCTTAAATAAAATCTGTTAAACCATTATAACTAGAAAACTAAAGTTCTGATTTATGTACAAAACAATTAACGAAAAAAACTAATATGATATACAGCAACAAGTGACAACTAAATAAAGATGTTTCAAGCATATATACGTAATTATGTTATGTATCAAAATATTTCAATATGATTTCTTTTAAAAAAGATTTGAGGGGATTAATTTATTAAATTTAAAACAGGACAGGACAGGATAGAAGCATTAAAGAGAACACAGGGACTTTACCTAGAATCTAAATGCAGATCTAATTACTAGTATAAACATGTGACTTAATACATGTGCGAAACGATATTTGGTGTCAGTGATGAGTCAGTTAACATATCTGGTGGTTACAAATGAAAAACATGCACGCATACATGCAGTTCATTTCATACCAGATATGGTTATTAATTGATTAGAATTGGTCTTCAATATCAATATTTTCCTGGACTTGCAAGATAGCGTTGGTAATCAGAGGTGGATCAAGCCAATTTTAATAAGTTGTGGGTAACAACGCAGGACAAGGATACAGCCAATTTAAAAAAAAGTTGCGTGTTACAACCCAGGACAAAGGGGTTGGTCCTATCCATATGTCCCCATTCAAAAGCATTGATCGTAAAAAAGGAGGGTTCACCGCCCCAAACCATACACAACCCCCTCCTGGATTCACCACTGATAATGTAAATCTTAAGGACGCTCGCAACTCTTGTTTTTGACATTTTATCAGATATTCGGAATAACAACTTCAAAGAACAATTTAGATAAAAAAAATCGGCCTATTAGATAACAATTGGAATTTAATAAATTTGGAAAGGTGGCTTCCTTTGACTAACTGTCAGTGATAAATGAGGGTCAGGATGAGGTTTGCAGAATACAGAATAATGGGACAAAAGTGCTGGTTGAAAATGCAATAAATAATAAAAAGAAAAAGAATAGAGAAAAGCAGCCAAAAAAATATAACAAAAAATAGAGAACAATATCGTGTTAAAATATGGAGAACAGAGAATAGCAGGCAGAGTTATTAAGAATAGAGAAAAATGGTCTTAAAAATTATAGAATATAGAAATGAAGGACTCCCATCCACTAAGGGGGCAAGGGTGCAACCGGGAATAACTGAAGTATGATCAGAGCGGGTAACCTTTTATGCAGTTAGTTGGCCCCCTTAAGAAAAAATTCTGGATCCACCAGTGATTACAACAATATAAACTTAAGAAAACTTTTTTTCATCCTCGTATCAAATCAAAACAGCACTGTACAGTCGAAAAATTGAATTTAACCAATAATTGTATATCTCTGAATTCTCAGAAATACAGATTGTACACGAATGTCTGATACTTGTTTTATTATTCTTAAAATGATGACAAAAACAACAATAAACATACCTGCACCCTCTTCGTATCCGACTATTAGAAATACAGCAATCACCATAAAAGTTTTGGAGACTGCCATTATTCTTACTAATCCAAACACTGTCTGTTCTCTGAAAAATAGAACATCTAAATTAGACACGACATAATTCTTACTGAACCAATCACTGCATGCTCTCTGAAAAATACCACATCTAAATTAAACACGCAATAATTCTTACTAAACCAAACGTTGTCTGTTCTCTGAAAAATACCACATCTAAATTTAAACCTAAGAATTCTTACTAAACCAAACACTGCCTGTTCTCTGAAAAATACCACATCTAAATTAAACACGTAATTGTTCTTATCAAACCAAACACTGCCTGCTCTCTTGAAAAATACCACATCTAAATTAAACAAGTAATAATTCTTATTAAACCAAACACTGCCTGCTCTCTTGAAAAATGCCGCATCTAAATTAAACACTTAATAATTCTTACTACACCAAACACTGCCTGTTCTCTGAAAAAATGCCATATCTAAATTAAACACTTAATAATTCTTACTAAACCAAACACTGCCTGTTCTCTGAAAAAATACCATATCTAAATTAAACACGTTATAATTCTTACTAAACCAAACACTGCCTGTTCTCTGAAAAAATACCATATCTAAATTGAAAACGTAATATTTCTTACTATACCAAACACTGCCTGTTCTCTGAAAAAAAACCCCACATCTAAATTAAACACGAATTTAGTATTATTCCATCATTGATAAACAAGACCTTTTCCCTCAAAATATATACTTGAAACCATACCAGTACCAAGCACTAAGTACTGTCGATACCACTTGAAACACATATTTGAATCACTTTTTTATTGAAAAAAAAACACTTTTGGAACATCATGTCTAAGACATAAGACTTGTTCGTCTCATATATTTGCCAAAAACGAGACAAAAATAGCGTTTTCTGTAAAAGTTTTTATGCCATATTATTGAGTTAAAACATTGACAAATTGATTGATATAACCTTATCAAATTTGACTTATGTGTTAATTATGTTACATAATGCCAGACATAAATTTACATATACTAGACTTTTAATTGACAGAACTATATTTAACATCATTCATCAGAGAAAATAGATTGCCATTTAAATCTCGCTATGTATTTAATTTTTAAATGTGTTTAAAAAGTAAAAACTTCGAGGAAAATTCAAAACGGAAAGTCCCTAATCGAATGGCAAAATCTCAAAACACATCAAACGAACGGACAACAACTGTCATATTCCTGACTTGGTAAAGGCATTTCCTTAACTAGAAAATGGTGGATTTAACCTGTTTTTAAAGCTAGCTAAACCTCTCACTTGTATGACAGTCGCATAAAATTGAATATTGCAATCATCTCATTATCAATCAACTTATTGGTTTATCTTGATACCAAAAAGTAACCCCATAAAAATTTCATGCGTGCAAAGAGAGGCTAAAGATGCCAACGGGATATTCAGAAAAACTGACAACGCCGTAGCATTCGTCTCAACTCGGCCGATTCCGTACCCTCATAGAAGGAGAGTAGCGGATTCTACCGAGGATTGCCGAATGAACGCCGTAGCTTAAAAAGAAAAAAAGACGAACAACAGTACACAAAACTCAACATAGAAAACTTAAGACTGAGGGACACGAAGCGCACCAAAATCTTGGGGTGATCTCATGTTCTCCGGAAGGGTAAATAGATCCTGCTCTAAAAGTGAATTCAGTCGTGTTTATCTTATAAAATACGTTAGTATAAGTTATATCAAGTTATTTAACATACCGCAATAGCGGATTGGTAACTGATCCTTAAACACACGAATCTAAAATCCATGGATGTATAAGTACTCGAATACGCCAGGAACTATATAACTATATGTATTAATATGTCTTTTGGAAAATGTTGTTTGTGCTGTATTTATTTCCCTTTACCAAGAAAATCGTTTTGCATGCACACGTATAAAAATGACGGTTTTTATCCAACGCAATCATAGGTTTGAACGTGTTTTTTTTTCGATTTAGAATTGTAACTTTATGAATATATATATATATATATATATATATATATGTCGTGTACAAGTTGCAATTTTGTGCAGGTTATAACATGTACAAAAATATTGTACATGTTATAATTTGTACAATGCCAAAATACAAGTTATAACATGTACAAAAGTACCTAGTACATGTTATAACATGTTATAACATGTACAAAATATAAAAAATACATGTTATAACATGTACAAAATATTGCTTAAAAATAGTTTTAACCTGTACAAAATTTAAAAATAATAATAAAACAGAATACATATTTACGATCGAATAAGAAAGAACAAAAATCATATGCAAAAGAAGGTGCATTATTTACAGCATGCACAAAATACTTCGTTTTCATACATTGTAGAAACAAGTTTTTTTACTTGTAGCTACAAGACAGCGATATGTGACACCTTTGAGTGCCACAAAACTTGCATTTTTTCTACATTTTCACCTACCAGACTTACAACTGCATCTCTTACACTGACAATGCACAAAACTTTGCCCTCCACATAATGATATCCTACGCACCATCTCTCTCACACTCATATCACTCGTTCGGACTTTAGACACATTAAAAGCTGCATTTGCACGAAATTGAACCTGGTTTCTACACAAGTATCCCTTTATTTGTAGTAACATAGTCTTTAGTTCCAATTTCATAGCCGCCATGTATATGCACATTCATCATAACGCTTGTTATGTTTTTCTCATCGGTAGGGCCCATATCAATGGACGGAATAGGAATGATAATGTTATGTCCTTGGAAGAGAACAATAACTAGTAACCTAGTTTTTCTGTTTTTTGTCAAAGCATCAGCTTGTACCTGCTGGCTAGAAAGGGCCCTGTTTCGTGCACGCTTGGTGTCAATATTTAAAATATCAGATAAACCGTCACTGGTATTGACAGCAGAAATATCACCACCAGAAAGCGATCTCTCTCGAAGAAGTATACCAGTAGATGTCATGCTGAAACTTACTTCATCAGCCATGTTAGCATCACTTAATTCAATTACGATTGCTTCTATTTCAAACTCAATTGTGTGTTTATTGTTGTATGCTGAATCATGACAATTCAAATCACCATCAGTTTCAGTGTTTGTGTCAGTAACAGTGTCCGTCTCTGGCATTATTTTGTCAGTTTCAATTTCAGTGTCCGTATCATGTTCTGTAATTGTAAAAGGGTCTTTACTATCAGTATTATTGGATACAGAACTTGCTTCAAATATTGCTTCTAAGTCTTCTTCTGTTTGAATACCAGGTAAGAATACCGAATTAGGTTTATTGACTACATGTGTATTTAAAAAAGTCTGTAAGGTACTAAGTAATTATAAAAACTATTTATCTGGTCATTTATTTAAACTGCATCAATAAGGTATCACACTAACATGAATGGACAATAACAAAAAAATGATGAAAATATTATTGAGGATAATAGCATGTGTTGTAATAATAGAAACATGTTTTTATTTTCAAGTGTTGTACAAGTTAAAACCATTTTTAAGCAAAATTTTGTACATGTTATAACATGTATGAGGTACTTTTGTACATGTTTTAACTTGTATTTTTGCATTGTACAAATTATAACATGTAAAAAAATAACGTGTACAAAATCGCAACTTGTACACGATAGTAATAGTGATAACTTCACTAAAACCTCTTTCTTGTTTTTTTTCTTCTCTTTTTTCTTCTTCCAAAAAATGCAACAGAAATAATTTATTCCTGCATTAAACCTTGTTTCTGGTAATAAAATGTGTGGTTTTGATTGATACAGGAATTCTATTACATAATTTATAAATATACTTTTTTTTTAAAATAAAATCTTAATTTTGATAAATTAAATGTAAATTAAAAGCATAAATGGTATAAAATTAAGAACTTTCCGTACATATGTGACAATTCATTTACAAAAAATGTCCATTAAAAATAAAATTAAAACATTCTTGATTAATTTAGTGCAAAATTAAAGCATTGAAATTCAACACATAAATGTGCCATATTTTTTTGGATAGTTTATGGCCCTTTTTAAAAACAATCTAAGACTACCTTACCATAAATTACTTATCAAGAAAGTATTTATAAATTTTGGACAAAGAAGTAAGTATAAAAAAGTGCAAATTGTCAAATGATTGGAACAGAAAGAATGTTTAAAATTGAAGATTTTAACCACGTCCATTTATCTAGTTGTACAATATAGAAAAGAAACATTAAAAAGGCAAGCTTTAAATCCCTTCAAGAAAACTAAAATCATTTTACATAGATACATCCAGTGGCTAATATTTCATGAATGTATCTATTTGTTTATATAGACAAGTTATGATATAATTTGTCACGCTCTAAATCGATTCAAGAAAAAAGTAAAACATTTGATATTGATTGATGGTTGCTTAACGTCCAGTGGCAAATATGTCATACATGTTCAGGACGAAAACAAATTAACAATAAATACAATAGGTACATCCAATTAAGGCCCTCTTGGATAGAGGAAGTGAAAATTGTCACTGCAATTAGAAAATAAGAGAAGATTGGATAAGATCAGTCATTTTTACTTGCAACAGGCCACCTACGGAACCCTCAAAGAAGATTCTCAACGTTCAGAGAGCATGGCACACTCTTTACACGAGGGATCGGATTGAACTTTTCCATTCTGAACGGACGTGGCTGCGTAATTGTATATTCCACACAAGCTTACGAACTAAAAATCCCAAAATGTATATCTATCCCCTAGACAGCCTGGGGAGGGGGGCACATTTAACACAATCTAGAAAAAATCGACCAAAAAAACCCAACACGAAGTAAAACAAAATTGTGAATGAAAAAAAACATACTTACTCTAGATACAAATAAAAACAATCACTGAAAGGTTTCCTGACTTGTCACGTGACAGTAACATAAAACAAATTAATTTTTGATTGCATGACACATGAAGTTTGTATCTGTCGTCTACGTTTGCTTGCTATTTATACATGTATGAATATGAATATACTAATACTAGAACAAAATTGTGCAAGCATACCTATCACATTTTTACAGTAATAGATGTTGTTTTTGTTTTTTTTATCGGAAAACGCAATGGACTGTTTTCCCCAAATCTCTCGTTAGGGAGCAACCACTTAACTTCACAAACAAAGGGGGCAGGGGTATGGTTATTTTTCTAAGCCAGACATTTTTTTCTACGCTATCAATCAAATTATTTTTTTTGTCACCTGCTTGACCAGAATATTTTGTATTTTAATCCAACTGGGTAACCATATTCCCTCTTTTGAAGTTAAATTATCGTTCCCTTACAACTATGGAATCATGGGTAGAATTGATGGCAATTAAACAAAGGGCTGTGACATTGGTGTAATAAGTCGGTTTTAGTACTTAGAACAGTGGATTTGTAATTGCTTGTTATCAAAGTGTTAAAACGGAAGATAGGAAAACTGACCGTTATAAACATCTAATAGATGAACTTAGGTTTTATTGAAGATAACGTTCCAACATTAATAACATAACGCGCCAAAGGACAAATGAGACGTAAGAATATGAAGTACGTCCGCACTAGAAAAAGGCCACCTATCAAAAATACACTTTGTTGTTTCTGTCAAAAGAAATTGTTATAATTGAAAGTTGCTCTTTTAATGTATCAAACGTTATGTTGATTAAATGTTTGGGTACCGTATACGTATTCAGAGAAATATTTCATCAAATATATATTTCCCACGAGTACTATTAGTTACATAGTGTGTTAGTGACCTAATATGATATATACGGGGTCAGTAAACACCATATGGGGTGATCTGTACTAAAAAAGTAATGCAAACAATAACTATTTAGTATCAACAACCTTGATATAACAATATTAAACAGAACTTTCAATATTTTTAAATAATCAAACAGTGCCAAAGTCGTAAATCCACAACTAGCCGTGTATTGAATTAAGCCCCGCCTCCTTACTAACTTATATTGAATATACACGGTTTCCACGAGGTCGCTTTTAACCAATCATATTCCTTGAAATGTATAGGAGGTAAGATAAATAAGTATATGTAGTTCATGGATGTATCTTGTTAGACTGACAAAGAATGATATTTTAAAAACTTCTACAGAAACACATCTGTCAAAATAGCCAGAGAGCTTTTGTTGGTAAAGTGAAGTCAAAAACAATTTCAATTTTCTTTTGTTAATAAACTCACAAAGATCCTTGGACTAAAATTGTGAACGCCAGACGTGAGTTTCATCTACGTTGAAAAGACTGATCAGTAACGGTGGAATTGAAAAAGTAAAAGAGGCAAAATATAGTACGAATTAAGATTATGTGTCTGCGTATACCTTCTCATTAATTGTTAATTAGGAGCACTCCTGGCTGTTCGTCACCATAAGGTGTACATAAATCAGTAGTCGCCACAACTATTCATAAAGTATTGTTTACAGCCTACGTTTATGAATAAATATATATATTAGGGAAATGCAAATCAACTCCTTCCACATTGCAGTTGAAGCATACAACCTATACAATACATCAGAAGATATGCAAGGTCTTGAACAAATTCAATCACTTGTTAATTTGAAATAGTTAGATATACACATTTATTTAATCTGATAAATTATAAATATATGTCCGTCTGGTCCAGAATTGTTATAGTTCACATTTTTGTTTGAGGGCCAACTGAAGCCCATCTCCGTGTGTGAGAACTTCTCGCAGTGTTGAAGACCCATTGCCTTCCTTCAGCTGTTTTCTGCTCTTCGGTCCGAACAGCAAGCTCTTAAAGACCCCAAATATGACTAGTGTAAATCCCTTGAAAGTTTTATCGGGTAATACATACAATTGAGAATGGAAATGGGCGATGTGTCAAAGAGACAATATAGCATATTTGAAGATATTTTTATTATCTTCAGAATTTTTCAGAATTTTTAAAAAGTACAAGTCTGTAATTTTTCCAAAAGAAGTAAGTTCTTCAGAATTAAAATGAAACTTTTTAGGCAAACAATCCTTTCTCAATATATGTTAGACCTTAAAAAGACATGCATATCTATGATGATTTACTATATATGTTCCGGACCATATGAGTATTTGGACCATACGCGTATGGTCATGACCATATGCGTATACTCACATGGTCCGACCATACGTGTATGGTCCGACCGTACGCGTATGGTCGGACCATATGAGTATAATACTCGTTTGGTTATTAACGGGCCGGACCAGATGAGTATTGGGACCATATAGGTATTTTGTTTTGAATTACATTATTAAAGTTTCAATAATACAAAAACTTCATCTAAAAAAATCAATGATGGTTAGATAACATTGTATTATTTTTATAATTTAAATACTACGTAAAAATTAAATATTGATGCCATAGTTAGTTTTCATCGCTAATTACATTCTTGCATACAGGCTTGGGGTGACATTTACTTCCACACGGTATCATAGCTTTTTTGCATTTGCAAGTCTTGGTTGTGCACGATCCTTTTCATTTTGCACCTTTTGTTTGCGAGTGAAAAGCTGACCTTTTTGTAGCTGCGTACATTGATACCGAGGTCTTGGGCCATTCCGATATGTCTACGGTGTTTTTTTAAGAAGCTCTAGATCTCAAATATCGTAGCATGACTGAAATACACCATACTCACAAGATAACTTAAATAAACTATGTTACTTTCCAATGACTTCTTATGTAACAGTTCATTAAGAAATTTTTGGAATTTATTTTTTTAAGTCGACATATTGCCATTCACTCGTATAATGGCCATCGGTAATGACCATCGGTATAAAATGTGTTTATTATAGTTTTCAGTGACAAGCAAGTAAAAGTAACTGTGAAACTTTTAATTTTTTATTTAGCTAATCGTTTTATTATAATAAAATTACCTAATAAATCTATGATAGCGTCTTTTTAATGATCGAGTTTAGAAGTATCAAAAGTCAACTGTAACAGAGTGTTAATTACCCCGACCATATGAGTATATACCCATATGGTCATGACCATACGCGTATGGTCCAAATACTGATATGGTCCGGAACATATATATAGTATTGGTATTGGTAAATGTTGTTTGTGCTGTATTTAGACCCCTCTACAACGAAATATGTTACATGCACACGTATAAAAATTGCGGTTTTTATCCAACGCAATCATAGGTTTGAACGTTGTTTTCAATTTAGACTTGCATATATAGGCGTAAAAACTAATTTTCACATGTGCAAATATATATATATAACTTTTATTTACCAAACAATGCCGGACAACATCTAATTCACGTTCGTTTTGAAACTAAATCAAATGATTATATCTTCCATTCAATGGCCAATGCAACACACGGGGGTAATTTTCACATGTGCAAATATATATATATGACTTTTATTTACCAAACAATGCCGGACAACATCTAATTCACGTTCGTTTTGAAACTAAATCAAATGATTATATCTTCCATTCAATGGCCAATGCAACATACGGATGCGGAATTTTCCAACTTTTTTTTTTTGTTCTGATCTTTTTAAGGCAACATTTTATAAAAATTTTGCATGGCTGTATTGCATAATTTGTGTTGTGAACCTTTTTTATGTATATAAAATAAATCCAGTATCTTCTTCTATTTGATGAAATATCTATCATTTCCTTGTAACATTTCAGGCCTTAACTTTGCTCCTCAATATGAGTCTTCAACATCTATAATTTTTGTCACATGTATAGAATAATTATAGAAATACGTGAGTCTTATAAATATGAAATGAACAATTGTTAAAATAATATGAATCAATTGATTATTCCTTGTTCAGATAATACTTCATATTCTACGGAACATGCTTGAAATATACATTACTGATTTAAAGTTGTGTATATGTTAAAACTCTTTGTATGTGATTGGAAATGGGACATGTGTAACATAAAATATTTACATACGGTATGGGTTTTTTTCATTGTTGAGGTCCGTACGTTTGCCTATCATTAGTTTTAGTTTAAACATGTTTATTTATAGTGGATTGGGAAACAAGTTTTTCAACTTATATAAATATCCCTTTCCACTTTGCGGGTGCGAGTGCTGCCTTGTAGCAGCATTAGCGTGCTCTTTTTCGAAATCTACAAGGGTGTCTTTAACGTGCAAGAGATATGGCTCTCTCTTAAAACGGATCAGCCATTCATCGTCTCCGTCCGAGGGACTATTATCGTTTCCTTAAGACCATACTCGCAAATGGTGTCAAGGGAGAGCCGAAAATTAAGTCCCTAAAATTTTCATCCCAGACGGGAATCGAACCAGGAAACTTTGTGTTAGTAGTCCAATGCACTAACCACTACACCTAGGCTCTTTTGCCTATAATTGCGTACATCTACTTTACAGAGTGTTATGAAAGTAAGACTTATTCCTAAGTCATAGATATGAAAAAAAACACGATTTCTATTCAAAATGGTAAACGTCAACGGCAGCGAAGCTGAGTTAAAACTCAACAACAAGAGATATTCCCCACCCCCAAAAAATCGTAAACCAGACATAAAAGAGGTCGTCGTAGGTTCCCGTATATGACCAACATGGGCATTAATTCTCACCATACTTAGGCATAATATGAATTTATTTTATCGAAAATCCTAAACGAAAAAGTTAGATGTAGTTGTTAAACAACCAACATATATATTTCAGTTGTCAATGATATATGAGTCATTTAAAAAAAACAATAGTTGTTGTCTTATGAGCTATTATAGTGATCAAGTCTTTAATATAAAGAACCCACTTTCACTATTATTTTTTTTAACAAAAACAAATACCAACAATAACAATTTAATATAAAAAAAACCTTGATACATTGTATCACAATTTTAACAAAACATTAAACTGAACTTTCAATTATGGAATGATAGAAAGTCTCCGTCTATAGGACAAATTGTCTCGGAGCGATTAAGACTAATTTTAACAGAAAATTAAACAAAACTTTAATTACAGTGTACTTACCGTCTCTAAGTCATGTTTTCACAAAAAAAACATGAACAATTAGAACTTTTTTAATATACATTTGTGATATGTTAATTTGAGAACAATTAGTGATTTTCGAGGAACGTAACTCTACTACTTACCGAGAAGTCACTGTAAACCACGCCCACAAACCGGGTATTCAAAGGAAACACGCCTACTGACCGTGTATTAATAAAACACGGTTTCAACGTGTTCGCTCTTAACCAATGATATTCATAGAAGTTTATAGAAAGTAAGATACAGCTTGTTCCCAGCATCTTATGAAAAGTTAAAAAAAACAACCAAACTACTCGACTATCAAATTATTTTTACTGGTAGTAAGTTCCAGATTGAATAAGAACAAAATATTCTGATGCAAACATGGTTTAGTACATTTACTATTCAGCATGTTTGAATTATTTATGTGTAATATTTTAATAAAAAAAAAGCCCTTATCATATATAAGTGTCAGTACTTAACATTTGCAAGTTCTGTGCGAGTAAGCGTCATTTTAATTATAGAATGAAATTCAAAACAGTGTAGCTGTGGCCATTGATTGACACATTAAAATCATCCATTGACTGGGACAATTTAGGTGAACGTTTGTATGTAACGACCAATGCTCACTATGTACTTTTTAAAGACACTTAAACTATGCGGTCACCAAAGGTTCTCAACACCTAAATAAAGTAATTCGAAAAATTAATCAGAAATAACACGATATTTTGATTTATATCAATTATATAAATCAAAACACAAAGGTTATTCCTGATTAATTTTTCGAATTATTTTATAATTAAAGCCGTTAAGAAACCTTTGGTGACCCCACAGTTTAAATGTCTATCGTAGGTACGTCGTGAACAGTGGTCGTTACAGACAAACGTTCACGTAAATTGTCCCAGTCAATGGATGATTTTAATGTGTCAATCAATGGCCACAGCTACACTGTTTTGAATTTCATTCTATATAGTCATTGTTTTTTTTATATACATGTACGTCTTATATATTATAAAAAAAACCATCCCCAATACAGATTAATTCTTTGAACTTTACCATCTTATTCAACATGCATTTTGCCCTCTTACCACATTCCAGAGTACTATGTGAAATATCCAAGTGAAGCAAAAATAAAAGGACTACTATCATTGGTTAATATTAATGTACTTTAAAATGTATCTTTATTCGTTTCAAAGTTAACGTTATTTCCATCGTTATCCTTTATATTTAAGCAGCTAACATAAACTTTTATTATATTTTTTTTATGAAACAACATATATTTACCCTGCTCGTTGCTTTTAAACTTATCAAATATGAAATGCAATGCACAGGCTCCTCCAGGAGGAAACGGGAACAGCCAAACATGTTTACGGTAATTTCGTACGCTTCAACCTATAAAAGTACTTTATTTGTCCTATCAGAATCGAAATAATTACTTCATGTCATGCTCTATGTTCATTTTAACATTGGTAGGCATTATATTTGACCACATTTTACACCTCGCTAACGCTCAGTGTAAAATATCGACAAATATAATGCCTACCCATGTTAAAATGAGCATAGAGCATGACATGAAGGAATTATTTCTTAATTTAAACCTAACAAGTTGTTATTGTTGGTATCTGTTTTAGTAGAATCAATGGAAGCAGTTTCTTAATGCTTTACAGTATTGAAGACTTGCTCATTTTGCTAGGTCACTAGTCTAAATTTCACACGTTAAGATAGTCGGTAAGATAAATTCGTTACATAGTGTGCTAGTGACCTAATACGGTATATATAACTTTATATAACTTTATTTCCTCTATTATAGAGATATGTTGTACATAAAATATATAAATCAGAAAATTACAAAAAACAAAGAATTAAAGTCACCGCTTAAAGTTAATATGAGAAAAAAATTAGCACTGTCTATAATATCGGTAACGGACACATCTTCTATCGATTGTAGAAATCAAATCTCTGCAGATTGTTTCGACGTGACGAACACAAGTCTTAGAGAAAAAAGTTAATTCATCATTTTCTAATTCATATGACGTATTGCAAGAGAGAATTGTTGTTGTGAATTCATGTGCCGAAAGACTGTCCATAAAAACACTGAACTGAATTGGATTAATGTTAATAATTTCTTGCCATAGATCATCTCTTTTGTCTTGTATAAAATCACAGGATACCAGTAAGTGTTCAACGATATTCAAGAAGAACTTTCCACATTTGCCGCAAAGTAAATGTTCATCTTCGTAGCGTACTATAGAACATAAGTCAATCACATACATGGCGGAGACACGAAGTTCGGGAAACTGTTTCGCAACTGTCCATGCTTTATGCGGTTTGATTGCAGAATGAATATGCCTAAACATATAAAAGTTGTTATTGTTGGTATCTGTTTTAGTAGGATCAATGGAAGCAGTTTCTTAATGCTAACAGTATTGAAGACTTGCTCATTTTGCTAGGTCACTAGTCTAAATTTCACACGTTAAGATAGTCGGTAAGATAAATTCGTTACATAGTGTGCTAGTGACCTAATACGGTATATATTCCGTATGAGGATTCGAGCTTCACTCTCACCCCATATGGAATTTACTGACTCCATATATACCGTTATAGGCTCTGGAAGGAAGTGAACAGCATAGAGTGTACATAATTTTAATTGTAAATTGGCGAATGTTTTAAATGTATATAACTTCGAGAGGACTTGCTGCCTTACCCGGCAATGCGCTAAGTTTTTGCGGGACCAAAAACATTCAGCATGAATATGGTTCCTTACTTGAAAGAAGAAGAGATGTGGTATGAGTGCCAATGAAAGAATTAACTCACACCTTACAGTAAGCTATAAAGGACCCCTACAATTACTAGTGAAAAAAAAATCGAACAGGAAAACCGAAGGTCTAATCCATATAAGAAACAAGAAACAAGGAAAACTTATGTTAGATTAACTCACGTATACAACTAAAAGACATGCGCTAATCCTTACACTATCTTACCTATATCCCATAATTAAATGAGCTTTCTAGTAAAACAACAATGTACTTATTTATGAGAGATGTGGTGGTATTGTCTATATCGGTACAATGTTAAAAAAAATCTTATGACAGATGATAAAATTGTATTCTGAGGTTAACATATTAAATAATTACTTACAAGAGCAAAACAACGAACAAACAAGACTGATTATGATACTTTTGTGCATGGTTAGCGATACGTCATAATAATTGTGTTGTTTTGATTGTTAACTTATGCGGTTATCAAATATTTAATTAGATTATCATGTTTTTGACAGTTTCAATATTCAAACAAAAAGATACAATTTAGTTTATTATCCATTAATTCTGTAAATTTATTATCCATGTAATCAATTGTGTTTCTTATATCCTGAGCCCTCTATAGTTTTGCTTTCAAGTGACTGATTTACGAAAAGATATAAAGGATCGTATGCAAATGGAATACAAGAGTTAATTCCAAATGATTCATGCGTTTAGCCTGATGGGTAGCTTGGGTATAGAAATATTACTATCAGCACGTACAGAATTCACCAACCAATGAAAAACTGTCGCGGCGAGAGGCGTCTGTTTACTGCACGAAATTTATAATTTTGCATTTACATTCGATCTGCTAAAATTTAGGACCTTTCGTATGAATATGGAAGTATTATATTGACTTAATACTTCCATGGTTGAAATACTGGCACACCATTTGCACATTAAAGAATCCTGGCAACAATTCTTTGGACGGGTTCGCAATTGATCTACTAAAAAGCTACATCCTATGCAATTTGTCATTATTGTCTGCCAGTGGTAGTAAAACCATTATTCTCCATTTTCTAGATTAAAACCACATTTCAGAATAAATGCCAATTTAGTATAGTTGATATATATAGTTTAGCATGTAACATTTTTAGTGGCGGATCCAGAACTTTTCATCAGGGGAGGGGGAGGGAGCAGACTGACCTAAAAAAGGGGGGCCGCTCCAGTCATGCTTCGGTGATTCCCTATATAATCAACCAATTTTTTCCCACGAAAGGGGCCTAGGCCCGGGCCCCTGGATCCGCCTATGATATTTTCTACAGGATTTTAAACAATACATCAAATTATATATCAGTGTAATTATAAAGACAGAAAGAAACGCTTTGTCGTGGTTCGTCATATGCCAAGCCCTGACGTAGCGTCTTATTGAAAACCGGAAGTTGAATGTTCTAAAATTAATTTGATTGAATGGAATGTAATGAAAAGACGAAATGAGCAACATACAACTGTCAAAGAATAAGTTCAATTTATTAAATCATCGGAGACTCATAAAAGAATAATATTTGCACATTCGCAAAGTTTGCGAGGTCGACCAATCATTTTTATTCCCCAATTTTGAAATGGCTGCACCTGCTAGACTACCACGAGTTTCCTAAAGATTATGACCTTATGTCAAGTACACGAAAACCAGTCTCGAAGGAGCTTTGATCAGTTATAAAAAATATAAATAATTGTGTTTATCCTTCTGGCTAGTGACTTTTGTAACCTACTTCGCTTGTTTTGTATATATTGTAAATAGGTATTTTTTATGTTGTGTCTGTACCGATGTTATGCTTTGACTTTATGAGAATAAAAATATACAATTCTAAGGTCGAATAAAATAATGTGTGTGTTTTCTGTTACATCTTTGAAATCAAGAATGTGTCCACAGAACACGGATGCCCCACTCGCACTATCGTTTTCTATGTTCACTGGACTTAGTGTAACAACTCTAATTTGGCATTACAATTAGAAAGATTATTTCATAGGGAACATGTGTACTGAGTTTCAAGTCAGTGATAGAACTTCAACTTCATCAAAAACTATATTGACCAAAAACTTTAATCTGAAGCGCGCGCGGGACAGAGGAAGAACGAACGAACGAACGAACGAACGGACGCACAGACAAGAAAACATAATGCCCCTCTACTATCGTAGTCGGGGCATAAAAATAGGGTAGGTATGGTTTTTTATTTACTATTTTTTTTACATGGATTCTATAAGCTATGGGAGAGAAAATCTGTCTTTAATAGTGCTTATTGAAAAACGACAAAAAAAAAAAACTCCGAAGGAGGCTATTGTTAAGCTTAAAATATAAGGATAGGTAGGAAGTAGGAAATACACATAATTGTGTATTTGGCCTTAGGAACATTATTTGAAAGAAGGAAAAAATGGAAAGGTGGCTAACCATATCCACTCTAAATCGGCCAGGGTTATATGCATTTCTTCTATCACAAACATTTATGTCAACTGCAAGACAGTCAAAATTAGAAAAACAATTAGAATTGATAAAATTTCAATTAGAACGTAGGCAATGTAGGGAATTTTTAAATCATAATCAAATTCCTTAGAAAAAGTGCGTTAACACTGAACTTGTTCCTAACATGAATACATCATCTACATTGACATGGAAAATTAGCACTCAATCACTTTAATCATGTACAATAATTATATGTGTCAATGTTACTAGAAGAATAAGTCATATCACACTATTGTAATTCGACATGCATAAAAGCATGTCAATATTGATTGACACAACTTATTCAAATACGAGTTTAAAAATGATTAGAACAAAATGACTGATTCAGCGCAATATAGCTTTATATATATATATATGTTTTTTTTTCGAAATCTAATCCATGTAAAAAGATTAATGCATTTATATCTCTATAAATACTTCCATCATTTTATTTTCTATATTTGATTTTAGTATATATTGTGGAAAAACAATAACCTGAATGAATCGATACAGCGAAGGTACATGGTTTAGGAATATAAAGCTTTTTATAGGAGTTTGAAATTTTTTTTTATCAGGAATATAAAGATATTTCTGAAATATTATATTGATCAACAAAACACGTTGCTGTACCCCCAGTTTGTTGTTTTATACTTAAGGCACTTGCTATTCAAAATGGGGCGTTTCAATTGAAATTTAGGGGGATATCATTCAACAACTGAAAAATTCTTAACCTTTGCGTGTTATTAAAAGAAGAGGTGTACGATTAAATTAAAACACAAAACGATCTGTATTTACCAACATAACATTTCACTCTGACAGAGTGGACTTGATTACAATATTCTTGGCAAAAATTTGAATGGAAAATATGAAATTTATGATAATGATAATACCGCTACAAAGCATTATGGACGTTAAATCTGTAATGTTTGGCATTCGACAAGGATATCCAGTGTGCTATTATTTATAAGACAAAACAGTAACCCGGATAACGTAGTCTTTTCCGTCATCGCCTCCCCAACTCGCGTTAATAGAGCCATCGTAGAGCAGCGAAATATAATAACTGAATTATTCGGATTTTGAATACAGTACGATTTTAAAATGTTGAAAATCATTATTTAATGTTAATAATAAATATCAATGAAATTTTAACTAGATTGATTAAAGACCAAAATATAGCAAAATCTTAAATTATCAATTATCAAACTACATAACATCAAAGTATATAAATAGCTACTAATATATATCTAATTAAAAGATGGTCCATAAATTTGTCGCTACATTTATTAATGATCATGTAAACAACTAATCACGTAACATTGTGTAGCTTATTAATTAATGTACGAAAAACCGAGGTGTAAAATCTTAGATCTGCAAATGATAATAAAGATAGTTTTTTTTTTAAAATAAATGTGAATAATAAGGTATAAATAAAGAAAAGACCCACAAGGAACTTACAAAACATAATTATTACGTGTTTCTAATTTGGTATAGATCAACACCTTTTATACATATATCTTTAAATCCAAACAAACCTTACCTTCAGTGAGAAATATTTAAAAAATCCATTTTATAAACATTTTTACTTTAAATATTCCGATCACACTAATTAGGAAAAAACTCTTAATTGAAGCAGAAATGTTACACCAACTGAATCGAATAAGTCCGATTGTTCATTGGTTACGCTTGGTTGCTTGCAGGTAAGGATGTAAGTTTTCTTAATGACCTTGCTATTCTTTACAGACACATTCATATTGCCTTTATAACAACCATGGATGTAACATATTTACATGTTTCTTAATATAGATTATTTAAAGGCATTTGCGATATCACCGTATTGTCCAAAGAGGATGCATGAGGTGGTCCAATATAAGGATGACTGATGATAGCATGGCAGATAAGAAATATGACTTTGTATAATCTGTTTTTTTTTATCACATACATCGGTCCTATTTAAGTCTGATCGGTAGTTGATATAGAACATTGTATACGACAGAATGGTTTTTAAAGACACATGCCAATCGAAAAAAGTGACATTTTCAAATCACTTAGCGAAGGAAATTTCTTCCGAAGACGTTCATCATTACAATTACACCCTGAATGTCATATATCTGTTTAACTACACCGAATAAAAGCTAGAATACAATTCCACTTTTGAAAAGACACAGATCGATTTGACAATTACAAAGTTAGATGTGAAAAGGCAACTAGATTTATTAGCAACACGTCCACGTAAAGAGAAACCAAATAAAGACAACAGCAGTATACCGCTGCTCTATAGTCTTAATTCGATTAAGCAAAAAGAGATCCCAGTTACAAACTAAAACCAAGGGAAACACATCAACTATAATAAAAAAAAAACAAAAACGGAACAATAGAAACACATCAACTATAAGAGGAAACAACGGAACAATAGAAACACTGAACTAAAACAAAAACAAACACCAAAATACATATAAAAGGACTGGAGATAACAACTTCAAAAGGGTCTAAAACGTGAATGATTGATTGATTTGTTTGTGTTAAACGCCACTTTTGGCGATATCGTAGTTTTCTGTTTTAATTGGCGAAAAAAGCCAGAGTGCACGGAAAGAACCTCCCATCTATGTGAGGAAAACTGGCAATTGTAGTCAATAAAGATTGGAAACGAACACGCAACCCCAGCATTTACACGATACTATAGACAATCTACTTACATGCCTGAATTGGCTTTACTTAATATAAACAAGGAAATGTATTCTTAAAGCTAACGAAATAATCCCAACATCGAGTTTGAAACGAATATTGCATGGAAAGAGTTGACTGCAACACTCGTCTTACTACAATGTGTCTTCCAGAGCCATTGCTAAAAAACAAAAAGACAAACAGACAAATAACAGTACACAGGAAACAACATAGAAAACTAAAGACTAAGAAACACGAAACCAACCAAAACTGGGGGGATCTCAGGTGACCAGGAAGGGTACGAAGATCCTGCTCCACATGTGACACCCGTCGTGTTGCTCATGTTATTACAAATCCGATAAATAGTCTAATTCGGTTTGTCACATTGGTAAAAAGGGAAGGGGATTGTAATTATGACATAATGAACATATTCTATATCATCTGTGAAATTGTTATTCCATAACGGTCAACCAATTCGTGATGACGAAGGGATGATTTCAACTTCACAATTTGGAACTCTTGGTTTAATAGCTGTCGTATGATTTAAATTCATAGAACCTGTTCACAAAATTATTACTTAATAAAGCAGTCTGATTTTATTGAACATGAATTTATTAGATATAGGAATATGTGGTATGAGTGCCAATGAAACAACTATCCATCCAAGTAACAATTTATAAAAGTAAACCATAATAGGTCAAGGTATGGCCTTCAACACGGAGCCTTGGCTTACACCGAACAGCAAGCTATCAAAGGCCCCTAAAATTACTTGTGTAAAACCATTTAAACGGGAAAACCAACGGTCTGATCTATATAAAGCTAACTTGTTTACAGTTTTATTTAATTCAAAACAACACGAGGAAGTGAACTGAGAAGATGTAGGTAAGACCATATTCAAGTAATACACTGTTAACAATATGGGGACTATATGCAAACTCAAAGGACGTCACTATGGTATAGGATCACATGGTTTTAAGAAGTCTGTAACTCAGTGATTTTCCTTGGTTACCATCTTCTATATGTGTTTCTTGTTAATTGTTTTAACATAATCAGACTGTCATACGGTGGCCTATTATTGTTTAGATTATCGTCGTGTGGTCACTGGTTGATAGTTGGCACATTTGCAATCATAACATATCTCCTTATTTTTTTTCTTTACATATCCTGCTTCGCAAGAAATACACGTCGAATCGTCTTTTAGTTTTATGCATAAACCAAATACAATTCAACATATAAAAATCTTAAAACAAATAATTTTATGCTAGTCATGTAGTTTTTTCTCGCCTTTTCACATACATGTAAAATATTGGTGTATATATTAAGCCAGGTCACAAACATGTAGCCTGCATGCTTTTAAGCCTTGCAACATGCCTGTAAAATATTACATTTAAGGATTTTAAATCATTTCTTTAAATGTGTCTGTCATTCTTTAATTAAGATATTTTTTTTGGTCCAAATGCTTAAGTGTATTGCTAACGACATGATCATTTGCATTCTAGTATTTAATTAATGTTCAGGGAAGTCAAAATTTGTGCTAATTTATAAGTAATTAAGGTATACACATGGGTAATGAATCACAATTAACCTATTAAAATGCAATGCATAATTAAATTGAAATGTGTTTTAAAGTAACAAAGCTAGATGTCTTCATTCCTCGTTCCAGGGACGGATCCAGCAATTTTTAAAAGGGGTCCCAAACCCAGGATAAAAGAGGGGGTCCATCTATATGTCCCTATTCAAATGCATTGATCGTCCACAAAAGGTGGGTTGCAACCTCCGGACCTTATTGTATCAGCTTCTGCAAACAAAAAATAGAATACGAGATTTTAATCCTCTAATAATTTTATAATTTTAAAGTCCAATTTTTCATTTAATCATCATTGTATTGATAGAGCTTTTTTTTGAAAAAATATCATGTGATGAAAAACTTGAAATGACGTTATGACGTTCACGAGATTAAACAAAAATGGCACAGTACACGGATGCCCCAATCGCACTATCATTTTCTATGTTCAGTGGACCGTGCAATTGAGATCAAAACTCTAATTTGGCATTAAAATTAGAAAGATCATATCATAGGGAACATGTGTAACTAAGTTTCAAGTTGATTGGACTTCAACTTCATCAAACATTCCTCTGACTAAAAACTTTAACCCGAAGCGGGACAAACAGACAGACGGACGAACGAACGGACGTACAGACCAGAAAACACAATGCCCATAAATGGGGCATAAACTAATCGTCAAGACAGAAAATAAATTTGAAGTTCCAGCAGATAAAGCACAATACAAGTATAACTGAAGCAACACGTTGCTTACAAAAGCTGACCCTCATGAGATCCACAAGTCCGAGCAGTTTCTGTTCCGCAGTTAATGCCCGTTGTGTTGCTCGCGACAGATGATATCACGTGATTAATCATATCCAGTGACAAACTCCATACAGAGTTATCGTTCGGGTCATACGTCCCTTTCATGTTTTTTTTTTCAATTGAATTTGTATTGAAATTTCTGAAGGGATATACATGTTTAACAAAGTACTCAAAATATTTGTACCCAATGATGAAATTAATGGCATACTTGAAAATTGTATCATTATGATCATATGGTGATCAAGTTATAAGATTGAACTCACTTTTTTAACTACATTTTAAAATAACATGTACATTTGTAATTCATTTTTCGAGATTGTTTGATTTAACTTACTTGCCTTTGATATTTTAGGAATAAGATAAGTTTATATTTTTGACAACTATTAGTCTGAAAGAAGTATACATGTAATTTTGTATTTTTATTGCTTTGAGATACAATAAATTAGTTGTATTTTCATTCTTGACATTCGAGATGAGAATAATGCAATATAAAATTGAATTGTTTTACTTAATCAGGGTATGAAATTAGCAGGGGCCCACAGGCAAATGGCCCCTAAAATTTGGTGTGGGCTTCTTCAATTTCTGCTGTTTTGTATAGAACTATATATGTGGGCTACAACATTTAAGCTGTGGATTACCATTGCCAAAGTCTTTAGTTCTATCCCTGTTTAATGCAGTGGTTGTCATTGGTTCATGTGTCTGACATACTTTTTCAATAATTGTGTTCTTATCTTAAGGAAGTTTTCATAGTGTAAATTTGGTTATGGTGTCAATTGAAAAAGGTTGTACAGTTTGCATTTTGCTCATAGTTGAAGATTGTATGGTTACATGTGCCTACTATTGGTAACATCTATGTCATTTGAAATCTGGTCGATAGTTGTATTAGTGGCATTTATTACAGGGTTCTCACTACAATTTTTTGCCAAGATAATTCAAACTGTAACATTAAAGGCTTTAAGCAATGTCAAAACTATAGTTTATTTCATAGATACAGGAAGATGTGGTATGAGATCTGCAGGCTGAATGCTTCTTACTAACTGAATGGGAGATATTACTGAGACGTGAATAATTAGAATGTCTGTTAATCCTGTAGGGTATCAGATTTGAACTCTGAATTTTAGCATTTAGATTTTGCCTGGTCACAAAAACCACAAGAAAACTTTCATGATGAGAAAATGAATTGTTTTGACAAACATGATGTTTAAATGTGAGTACAGTTACAAGGTGGATAGAATGACACAAAGTATTTCAGAACTTCTAGTATAAGTTTATATCATGAGATCGTTTAGATCATATAATTTTATCTGCATCTTGAATCTTCGTCTCCGTTTTTCACTTACCCGGAAGAGCATGTAGAATAACACTCTTCTCGAAACCAACAGGAAGGTTAACTACAACATCTTTGTTGTTTAATATAGCTGCAATTCCAGCCGCCTGTTTACCTTTTATTGATAAATTTGGGTAAATTTCATGACACATCGCTTTAATTTTTTCATCCATTTGTAATCGGGAATAATGAAGTAGTGCGATTTGAGTCACTACACCAAAATAAGGAGATTTCAACGATCCAAAGAACGTTTCAGGCGTTCAAGCATAATTATAATTACTGAAGTCAATTTACTGGTGTAAATTTGGTAACTGATTTCGGTTTGTCTGAAAATGCATATTTTACAAACAAACCTGAAAGTTGTCGTATAGATATTTTTCTTAATGACTATTTATTTACAAGAGTTGTCAGTCTGCCAATGCCATAATTGATAATTTTCCAATCGACAGAAGTTCGCATTAATGAATCATACATTAATTTCCAAATTTACACAGATTTATTTTTAATATACATTTTATTTTGCCTATTTTTTCCCTATTTATACATACTCTTTTTGTTGCATTTTTATCCGTTTCCGTTCCCGTTTCCGTATCCTTTCTATATTTTATCATTTCCCGATGCTTTCTTTGTTACAAAAAATAGGTAGTTAAACATTTGGGATTCGTGTTTTTTTTTGATAATTAGGTCTTTCCACCTTTCGTGTGGAAAGACCTATTGATTTTGTTCTGATTATTTTTTTTTTCTTCCGCCTAATTTTTTTCTTGCGGTGTAAAAAAGTTTCAAAAGATGTCGCTTAGTTTTTTTGTATATGATATCATACAGTCTATACGCTTTTGAAAATCACCCTGTTTAACCGAACACTTTTCTTTGTAAGAGTTATCTCCCCAAACACGGTTTTTCTTGTTATCAGATCTCCTCCGCAACCGTAAAAGAAAGCGACAAATTTGTTTTTCCAAATTGCTCGTTATATCCTCAGGATGTTACGTTTTATTTTGACCGAAGCTTTACTAAGACCCCATATGAGAGTAATTTCCCCTTTTGTATTGAAATAAGTGAAATAAATTTGTAACTGGAAAACCATTAGTGATAGAGGCCTAGGGTCTTTTGATTTGAGGCCCTTGCTCAAAAAGTATGAAAATGAGGTCAAGGTCGAAGGTCAAGGTCATGTTCAAATTTTTCATTTTGGCTTGTTATCTCTTATTTTCAGAAATCATACAAGATATCGACAAAATATTTTCACACAATTGTTAGTTGCGACATGTCGTAACATTGAAAATTTACTTAAAAGGGTACGTAACATTTAATGCGAGATTTGCCCCCTTTTATATCTAATATTAGTTGTATGGTAATATAACTCATTAACAATATAAAGTAGAGGCCTAGAGTCTTTAGATTTGAGGTCCTTGGTTGATGACTTTGAAATTAAGCTCAAGGTCATAGGTAAATTTAACGTTCTAGATTTTGACCTTTGCTTTTTCCTCTTATATATACATGATAACTGAGCCATGGGACTTTTGGCAAAATGTTGCAAGCAATGTGACCTTATAATGCCAACTGGAAGTGACCTTTTGTAAACCGGAAGTAGCCATTTTTTGTACTAATTTAATGTAAAAGTATATAGAACCATCTTTTTTTGGAATCAGTGTCAAGTAAACTATCAAAACATACCGGAAATAACATCTTTTAAACCGGAAGTAAAAAATGATCTCCCTTATGTATATCTTTTTGTATAGAAACCATATATTTTTGGAATCAGCGTCCAATAATCTGTCAATTGACGCTAAAATTGACATTTAAAACAGAATTTTGATATTTTCATATAAAAAAGATCCTTACTGGTGGAAAGACCATCAATGGTTCTCTGAACAATTGGTTTTTAATTAAATTTCGGTTCGTTTTTTTCTTTATTTTGAAGTCTAATGTAAAGAATTCAACCAGAAATCACTATAATGTTATCGAACTGACCAGTCTACATACATGTATTTAATTTTATGCAAATCTACAGCAAAATTGAATTGGTACCAACAGTGTGCGCAACGTCTATCGAGAAGGAATCAAAAGACGTTGAATTATTGCTTATAAAAAACTAAAATATTTGAGTAGCCGTTGACTTTCCGTAACGGCCAAAGATAACCTGAATGTTTCCATACAGTTTTGAAAAGATGAATCATTTCATCAAATAAATCGTGATCTTGAAAACCGTTTAAACTAGGAAATATACATTCCATGAAAAAGTGTTGACTTTCCGTAACGGTCAAAGATAATCTGAATGTTTCCATACAGTTTTGAAAAGATGAATAAAGGCAACAGTAGTATACCGCTGTTCAAAATTCATAAATCGATAGAGAAAAAATGTCAAAGATAACCTGAATGTTTCCATACAGCTTTGAAAAGATGTATCATTTCATCTAAGAAATCGTGATCTTGAAAACCGTATAAACTAGGAAAAATACATTCCATGAACAAGTGTTGCTTGTGTGTTGCTACCGAAAATTGAATAGCTTGCAATCTCAGTCTATTCTCAAGGAAAAAGAAGAGCGAAAGATACAAGAGGGACAGTCAAACTCATAGATCGAATATAAACTGACAACACCTTGGCTGAAAAATAAAAAGACAAACAGACAAATAATAGTACACAAGACACAAGATAGAAAACTAAAGAATAAAACAAACCCCACCAATAACCTCATGTAAATACTCCAGAAAATGTCAACGTCGAAGAGATTCGTTGACAGAGTGAGACTGTATGGCAATGGCATTTCTATTTTCAAAACGTATTCAAAGATCGACAACCATAGAAATTATCTACACTTAATTAATATTGTGATTATATTTAGTGCTACCCATGAATCAGGAATTTCAAAATGAATCTTAGCTATGAACATAAGTTGGACATTTTCTCTTTTTGATGCGAAGTTTTGGAATACTATTTTAGTCTATTTTTGTCTTTCGAAAAGGTATCTTCAAATGAATATGGAAATTTCTGAAATCGCACCAAATTTTCAATTAATCCTGAAAACTAAATAAATGTAAAAACTGCAAATACATTAGCAGAGGAAAATTAGTTCTGATGAAGTTATTTTAAAGTATCTTTTTACAAAGTCTTAGAGAAATTGTTTGTTTCTGATTATATTTTACATTGATTATATATCCCACTTCAAAAGTTTTTAGAAATGGTTCTAATTATAATTAAATCATAATCCTGGTACCTTTGATAACTATTTACACCACTGAGTCGATGCCACTGCTGGTGGACGTTTCGTCCCCGAGGGTATCACCAGCCCAGTAGTCGACACTTCGGTGTTAACATGAACATCAATAATGTGGTCATTTGTATGAATTTCCTGTTTACAAAACTTTGAATTTTTTGAAAAACTAATGACTGTCTTATCCCAGGCATAGATGACCTTAGCCGTATTTGGCACAACTTTTTGGAATTTTGGATCCTCAATGCTCTTCAACTTTGTACTTGTTTGGCCTTATAAAGATTTTGTTATGAGCGTCACTGATGAGTCTTATGTATAAACGAAACGCGCGTCGGGCGTACTAAATTATAATCCTGGTACCTTTGATAACTATTAACACCACTGGGTCGATGCCACTGCTAGTGGACGTTTCGTCCCCGAGGGTATCACCAGCCCAGTAGTCGACACTTCGGTGTTAACATGAACATCAATAATGTGGTCATTTGTATGAATTTCCTGTTTACAAAACTTTGATTTTTTTGAAAAACTAATGACTGTCTTATCCCAGGCATAGATTACCTTAGCCGTATTTGGCACAACTTTTTGGAATTTTGGATCCTCAATGCTCTTCAATTTTGTACTTGGTTGGCTTTATAAATATTTTGATATGAGCGTCACTGATGAGTCTTATGTAGACGAAACCGTGTGTCTGGCGTACTAAATTATAATCCTGGTACCCTTGATAACTATCTTATATAGGCACGTATGTGCCTGGTTAAATCTACATGTAATCATAATCTCTATTCTTTTCTATTTTTTTTAGACTTCACATTTATTCATTTCTTTTGAATTTTACTGTCACGTTCTGTTTTATTTAAGAAACAACGCTCAGGAAAAAATTCGAAGGCCATATGTAAATTTCCAATGAAGCAATGGCTTCAATGAATTACAATGATTCTAATACGGTTATTAAAAAAAAACTGAAGCGAGGGTTGGTATGCCATGTGTATGGCTGTTCTTTTATTTTATTCCTGTTAAATAAAGCTCAAACATTCTAATACTTAAAATCTTTAGCTTGCATGGATTATTCTGTGAATTACCGCTAGAAAAATATGTTTAATTCTTTTTATTCTCAAACCCAATATTTGCCATTTTTAATTTACATGTTTTTCTCGTAAGCTACCGTCAAATCCAAAGTTGACATTTCATAACTGAGGTGCCGCCATGTTGACTGGCTAAAATCAGCAAATATGCGAATAATGCAATAGAATAGAAAATACAATAAAACCTACCTCGAAATTGCAACAAAAAAAAAAAAAAAAGACAAAATGAATTTCATTCTTATTCGTATGCATATATAAAAAGAATAAATTGCTCACTTAAAATCGTACGTCATGCATACTTCATACGTCACAGGCATCAACACAACAGAACATTGTAACTTGACATCTTGAGATCATATGCATATTGATTGCAATGATATGCAAGTGTCGGTGCAATACTTTAAATTGCCAAGACAGGTGTCAATAAATTAACCATGATCGAAAAAAGGAAGTGGAATAGGTGTCGATAAATTAACTATGACTGAAAAGAGGAAGTGGTTGGTTATATAAGTATGTGAGTTGTATGTATAATTTGTTTTAAATAGTCTTTTTGTCTGTTATGGCGGGTATTACTGCCAATTCCTGTCAGAAAATAAATAAAATTATGTGAAAGGTATTTTTTAGAACTAAAAGCAATATATTCTAAAAAATGTAACAATTTAAAAATACTAGTTAACTCTCAACCGAAGAGTTTAAAACATTTCGAGTTGCTTTCCTTCTGCTGTGAAATGGCCTTTTATTAATGAAATTCTTAAACCAAACATTCTGTAGATAAGAACTATATGAAGCAATTTATTGAAGGAAGAGGAGCGAAAGATACGAGAGGGACATTCCAACTCATATTGTCGAAAATAAACTTACAATAGCATGGCCAAATAATAAAAATAGACAAACAATAGTACAAAAAAAAGACCAACAACATAGAAAACTAATTATATATAAAGATTGAGTAACATGAACAAAACCAAAAACTGGGGTTGATCTCAAATTGAAACGAAAATGAAACAGGTTTTAATTAAACAGCGTGCGTGACATTCTCCCTTCACTGGGCATACATTTTGTGTCCCTTTAAAATCGACGTGGCTGCGTATTTTTACATCCCAAAACATCCCCTTTTAAGGTAGCAATACACAGTTAGAAGTTTAGTTTCGCATTATGGCCCCTGTGAATTTTTTAAATATGAAAGTTTTTGTACAATAAAATAGATTTTTAGATAATTGAAGAATAATATAGCCTTCTTAGTGGGTTTATATGAACATTTAGATTGATTTTAACATGTTTTATAGGCCATTTCTATGATTGACAGTCCGTATTTTCCTATCCGTACCGTTCATAGGTCCATAAATTATTGTAGTGTTTATCAACAAAGATTTTGCGCTCGATCTTTTCAATTCAATTTTATGGAAAAACGAGCAGGAAAGCATATGATTTTTTTTGGACCACTTGATAGATATAAACCTATGGATTCAGGAAAGGTACCACTGTAATTCATTGAAATTTTCCTTTAGACCAAATTTTGGAGACTTTTGTGACATGTTCACCCCCCTTTTTTGCTATATTTTGTATCTAAAAAATGCAGAATGTTGCCATGGTTACACCCAAAAGGGATTATATTTCACCCTTATGACCATTAGAAATCAAATCTATGGAAGATTTTCTTTCTACAAGTATATACATGCATAACACACATATAAAGCCTTCTTTGTTAGACAGGAGGGGAAAGAGGGTGTTTAAAAATTATGAGTGTCAATTTTAAGTTTTTTTCCTAACTGTGTATTGCTACCTAAGCGTCCTATTTCCTCCAACATGGGAAAGTTCCGGGGCTGGGCATGGAATCTTTTGTTGGAAATAAAATGTTGTCTAAAGCCCTCAACAGTTGTCCTTAGATTCATATCATTCTTCAATTGTATGTATAATAATTCATGTATATAAAAAAATAATGTTGTAAAGGGATGCATGCTAAAATCCAATACTAATAAATTGTTTGTCTTTACACCATAAGTATGCAGTTATGCACTTTATAATTGAAAAAATATAACTTCTGCCTATTAATAGATAGTATAAGCGAATTACTTAATCACAGAGGTGATTCAACAAAACATGCATAAATCTTTATTTAATTTCAAATAATTCACAATTTCAATCACAATGATGAATCAAAACATTTCGTCATGCAAAACTTATGTAGGTAAATTAAGAGGAATCTGCACAGTGTTTTAGGCTTCGCCAACGAAAAATCGGTTTTATAATCTAGCTTGTTTTACGGTTTACTCCTGGTTTGCCCACTTTTAATTCTACCAATTATCTATTAATAAAGAACCCCCACCCCCCCCCAAAAAAAAACAACAAACAAAACAAAACAAAGGGTTTAATGAGCATACAATTGTATAGTCTGTTCCAACTTAGGAAAATAGTTTGTAAGTGTTTCCTATACATTAAGGTATTTTTTTTAATTCTATTTTCATTTGTATAGAAAAATGGTAGATAAATAAAAATACTTTTTTCTCAATAATTTAATATCAATTTAATCATTTCATTTAAAAAACATGTACAAAGACAAAACAATGACATTCAGTTATAAAAGTGTCCTTATAATTCATTAGTTTCTGAATGTTTTTCTTGTATAATTACACCAATACAAGTTATCTTTTATTGCAAACATACTCTATTTAATATATGAATTAATTTTATAAATGCATTGCATAAGGAAATAAATAAAGCACTAGGGTAAAATAAGTAAAATGGGACACTATATATATATGAAAAATGATTAGAAATTCAATCTTTTATATACAAATCAAGTCATAAAACATTATATTTACATAGTCACAAATTACAATATTTCACTTATAATTGTTGAATTCAAATGGAGAAGATGGGATATCTGTGTTATATGGTTCGTTATAGTGCTTGTTACGTTATCAGACTAGATCGGTGATTAGTCAGACCGGAAGTGGGATATTGTCGTCAGGACGAAAGAGTGTGGCAGATTCAAAAGGACGATTAGTTGTTACTGAACCAGATGAGTTAAGTTGAACATTTACTAACATTCTGAACTGTTATTTGTTGTACATATTCAACTACCAATGTAAATAATAAACTGATTTATACGTTTACTTCTTGTGTGTTACATCTGTCTTTCAGTAGTTGTCATGTGTCTATTACTCTTTATCGTCGTCTTTTGGGTGGGCGGATACCTCCTGATGCATACTGGGTAATATTACATTCTGTTAGTACCTGGGTCTTCTTCAGTAATTCAATGGTTGGGGTCCTTCTGTGCAGTCCTTCTACCAGGACTCTGTCACGTTATCTGTAAATGATGATGTAGCGGATATGTTGTCAACTTTTCCAATGTCTACTAAAGTTGTTAGCCAAAAATCCTCAACAAGTTGAGGAGGAACAAGAGTTAATACTGCAGCTCGTCGTATAATTCGAGTTATGTCTTCATTTTATTTATAATAGGACTATAGTTCACAGTTCTGTGCCTTTCGCAAAATACATGTACTGGGTGAAGTGGAAGAAGCAGCCTTTCACTTTTACCCCTTGGAACACTATCTGTGCTGTGTTGTTGGTTGCTGTCTCGTAGTCAATAAATACTATTTCTGGTCACAAAGTGAAGTTGTAACCAGTGTTGTTGAGCGATGTATCGTATGTGGCTGAAAAAGCTTGAATAGATGACCTTGGATGCAGGTTACTGTTCATCAAATTGTGTCATATTTAAATAGTTATCAAAGTTACCAGGAATATAATTTAGTACGCCAGACGCGCGTTTCGTCTACATAAGACTCATCAGTGACGCTCAAATCAAAATATTTATAAAGCCAAACAAGTACAAAGTTGAAGAGCATTGATAATTCAAAATTCAAAAAAGCTTGGCTACTGAACAGTTGCATTTATGTTCTATTTGTTAGAAGTAATTGGATATTTGTTATATTAAATTTCAGAACAGTGTATTTGTTAAAATTAAAAAAAAATAAGTTCAATGAATAAAAAGAAATTTAAATTACATTTATTTTTATCTTTAGTTTCATTATATATTCGTTTTACCTTTTTTCAAACTGTACCAATAATTAAAACTGTTTGTTAAATTATAGAAATAATAAACATCTTTTATACCCATTTTTAATTATTTCTTTTTTTCAGTTTGTCAAATTAAATAATTTTTTCCTGCTGAAAAAATATATAAATATACAATATTTTTGCCCATTTTCCTTGATTAAATAGCAGAATATAATACCTTTTTAAAATTTTACACGTAAATATAAGGTAAAAATTTGGACTATAATTCAGAAATAAACTATAATTGTTAAAACAACATTCCCCTCTTATGTTTACATATGCATGTAATTAAAAGTGGGCAAACCAGGATGACACCAGTTATACTTGGACAAAGCTTGAAATACAAGACTAAGAGTTATCCAGTCTAAAGAAAACATATAAAAAATGCTCCACTTTTGTTATTACAGCTGTGATTAACCAAAATCTTTCTACAATTTGCCAAGTATGGTTATTTTAAAGCAGTTTTGATTGCTTGATCTGAATTATTGCAACGTATACCAATTATGTCTGTTCTTTCACCTAATTGTGAAAGGGGGATAGAAATATTGTCACTTTGGTCTTCCTTCATCCGGCATTAAACTTTGTCAAAGTTGGCACCCGGTTTGCTCTGCGGTATGTACAAGAACGCAACCATGTCTAGTCAGAATCGGGACGTTAAATTAAATGCCTCGTGTAAAGGGATAAACATGTTTTTATCACGTTAGAAACCATATCAGCAACAATCTGTTGTGTCACTATCCAATGTACCCACATTTTCCAGTGGCAGTCCAAGTTTCAATCCTGGACGGTCTCGATTACAGGAGCAAAATATTACATATCTGGTTAATTTGTTCATTTAATGAAAATGCATATGATATTTGTATCTTGACGTAAACCAAAAACAATACATGCATCTTAATTGTTTGTTCATCATTGTTGTCATTAGAACGGAATTTACTTGTTTTTGTTATATGTATTTCTATGTGTATCCATCTGCTGAGTTAAGCCTTTTTCAACTGAATTTTATAGTTCGTTCTTATGGTGTACGGTTGCACCACTGTCCCTGTTTAGGGGGAGGGATGGGACCCCGCTAACATGTTTAACCCCTCCACATTATGTATTATGTGCCTGTTCTAAGCCTGTGATTCACTGGTTGTCATTTGTTGATGTGTTATATATCTGTTTTTCGTTCATTTTTCTAAAATAAGTTAGACCGTTAGTTTTCTCGTTTGAATCGTTTCACATTTGTCATTTCATGGCCTTTTATAGCTGACTATGCGGTATGGGCTTTGCTCATTGTTGAAGGCCATACGGTGACATATAGTTGTTAATTTCTGTATCATTTGTTCCCTGTGAAGAGTTGTCTCATAGGCAATCATACCACATCATCTTTTTTTTATATCTAAACAAATGCCATGCAAATGAGAGATTTAGCTAGCTATTAAACCAGAATTACAGCGAAAAAAAAATAATAATTGTATATCCTTTCGGAGCACTTGAGGCCTCGTGTTGTTTTGTGGGGTTCGTGTTGCTTAATATTTCGTAGACTGTTGTTTGTTTTTTGTCGTTGTCTTAGTTTTGCTTTTTGATGGTCTCTATTGGACTTCAGTTTGATTTTGCCTTTGGTATATTACACCTTTTTTTATTAAACATGTTACTGGTGAATGTAAGACTATGCTATACATTATTGTTGCCCACTCTCTCTCTCGTTTCTTCAAATATTGTATGTTCCATACAGCTTAGACATTAGACAAGTAAGTAAATTTTTATTATAGTGACATGTATAATAACAGTTCAACTAAATACAAATATATTACAAAAACAATAATATACACCCGACCCATTGGGTCTATAAGTCACGTTCAAAATCATAAAATGTATTTCTTTTATCACGGATTTCAAACAAAATAATGAAAAAAAGATTAAACTTAATTCAAAATAATTAAATTATTATTCAACAAGTATGTTAGACATCTGTATTTAAATAAACATTTTGACAACACTATAAAAAGAAGATTTTAACTTTTAATTAACAATGACCTGGTACTACTTACATTAATTAAATGCTTAAGTAGTATATCTTCATTTAATTTATATTTATTAATTACATTTGTAACATTCGTTTTAAGAGGACGCACGTTCTTGAAGTATATGTTCTAGATATTCATGAGTCAAGTTATGTCTAGTGATCATACCCATAAGCTGAAAGAAAGGAAGAAATATTTATTATTTTTATTATATTTCTGTTATATAATACACACAGTATTGTTGAGGTTATATTTGAAATTTTGAGTATATTTTTTATTCTGTATGTGCTTGTCCCAAGTCTTTAATTCAGTGGTAGTCGTTTGTTGTTGTGTTACATATTCGCTTTTCGTACTTTATTTTATATATAAGTAAGATCATAAGTTTTCTCGTTGGAATTGTATTACATTTGTCATTTTGTTGCCTTTAATAGCTGACTATGCAGTATGTGCTCTGCTCATTATTTAAGGCCGAATGGTGACCTATAATTGTTAATTTTGTGTCATTTGGTCTTTTGTAAATAGTAGCCTCATCGGCAATCAAACAACATATTCTTTTTTATAGTTATTGGTGATTTGATAATAAAAAAGTTCTCTTCAATTACAGTAGCGGCTCTGTTTTATTTCAACCTGTATGAATTATTGAACACAACTCTGAGGCAATACTTTAATTCAAATTGTTCATGTTATGTATAAAAAACATAAAGTTTGCAATAACAAGCCTTACGGAAATGAAGTGCAGAAAAAAGAGTTAATAGTTGAACTCAGAAAGGCAATTTTTGATAGAAGCTGCTAACTTATTTTTTTTATCGTGCACTTAATTCTCGTACGGATTTATGTTTGAATCATATTGTCTAAAATGCATAATTTTTAACGATATGCGTAAATGTAATGCTTGAGACTCATATTCCATCAATCATAAGAAACGTTACATTTTGGTTCGTGTAAGTATGTTACATCAATTTTAAATTAAAAACTCGTTTACTGATTCAAGATTCAAATAAAGTATGTGTGTCAATGTGCTTTAAAGACTGAGAGTAACTTTAGTTACCTACAGCCCAAAAATGACGAAATATAAACTTGTTGATAAAGGATTGATACAAAATCTACTTTTAGCCAAGTGTGCATTCATAATTCGGTATGCGTCATAAAGGTAACAGTAGTATACCGCTGTTCACTAGTATTCATAATTCGATTAAGCAGTAACAAGTCAGGGTAACAAACTTAAACCAAGGGAAACACATTAACTTTAAGAAGAAAACATTGGAACAAAAAAACACTGAGCTACAACAAAAGCAAAAGACATCATTCATAAAAACGGACTGTAGTTAACAACTGCCGTATTCCTGACTTGGTACAGGACGTTCTGAGAAAAAAACCGGTGGGTTAACCTGGTTTTATGGCTAGCAAATATTCCACTAATATGACAATGTTAAAAATACCGTTAAAATGACAACACTAAGTGTCAGGAGTACAGTACAAATAAACGGAAGAAGACTCAGCACATAGAAATACACCTATCCTCACTCTGCCAAAATTTAAAAAAAAATAGGGTGGAGGACAAAACTGGTTAAATCTGAGTGTATCCAGATCCTTGGATGCGAAAACATGTTTCGTATGAGTTGAACAAGGCACTTATACCAGTTACCCACTACTTATGGAGTCTTGAATTTGGTCGTTATCCCCTCAAACATGTACTACTTAAATACACGTAAAAACCAATACTCATCGAATTATCAAAGACAATATTCTTTTAATATGAAATGTATTAAAATTGAGGTTGCAAACAAAACAAAGGAACATTAACCTTACATGGTTCTAGAGGTTTTTATTTTTTAAGGGTTCTGTTTGAGTCTTAATACACACAATCGGTTTACTAATTTGCATTAAAAACTTATTGCGTCAAGATATCCTGACGGTTGTTTCAGAAGTATATGTTTTGTGCACAGCAAGCATTCTCCTATATATAGAAAGGAAGATTTGGTATGAGTTCCAATGAGACAACTCGACATCCAAGTCACAATTTATAAAAGTAAACCATCATAGGTCCAGTTATAGTCTACAACACAGAGCCTAGGCTCACACCAAACATTAAGCTATAAAGTGCCCAACAATTACTATTGTAAAACCATTCAAACGGGAAAACCAACGGTCTAATCTATATATAACAAGAAGAAATGATAAACACTTATGACTCACATAAACAAACGACAACCACTGAACATAAGATGTTAGTTACTGCAACAGGATTGATAACGCAGCTGTAAGACATAATAGTGTCCTATGAAAAAGTGTCTACATGGACACTTTTTCATTGAAATTTGATATTTAATAATGTCAATTGCCATTGAATGGTGTCCCTCAAAAGGACAGATTTTTCCTGCTAATAATATTAAATAGTGTCCACTCACAGGACAAATTTTCATAGTAGTTGCTATTAAATTGTGTCCTCCAAGGGAAGTAATACAAAGGTCATTACAAAGTTTTATTATACTTGAATTTTAATTAAAATATGAAGGATTGATGAGAAATTGATCAATATACAAATGTAAACAAATAAATAATGGATGGAAGTGAATATAGAGAAATTTAAGTTATAAGAAATTCCTAGCAAATGGAAATGACATTGAAAGAATAACAATAAGGGACGACATCAAAAGTTCAATGTAGGATAAAAAACTTAATTTACATAGTTTTTTCACTGACTCCCCCCTCTTAACTTAATTTGGGAAAAATTGATTTACCTATATGGATATATGTAAAATCGATTTTGGATTACCAAAACATGCAGCCATGTTGATCCCCCTCCACCCCAAACTATTTGATTTAAGTTTTTTTTTTTTTTTTTTTTTTTTTATCCTATATCGATCTTTTGATGTCGTCCCTAAGAAGGAAGTGTTAAATCAAATATGAAGAACTTTATTATATTTATTATGTCAGAGAAAAAGGCAATAGAAAATAAATAATGTCCATTGCCATGAAATATTGTCTCCTAAGTGGACAGCATTTTACAGCATTGAACAGTTATGAAATATGGTCCATCTGCAGAACAAATTTTCGTAGTGAATGTTATTAAATTGTGTTCTCACAGGAACAACATCTAACATGTATATATTTATATTAAAACATATAGATATGAAGATAAGGATGTTATGAGTGCCAATGAGATAATATTTATGTCAAAGTAACAATTAATTCAAGTTCGTTAAGTTAAAATGCGTCCAGTAATAACAAGGCAATCATATCAAAAAATGCCCTGGCGGACACAACATCCTGTGAAAAAATATCCACCTGGACAATATTATGGACACTTTTTTCATACCTGAGGACATGTTTTCATAGGAAATTGTGTCCAGGACACATTTAAATAAATAAATATAGTCAAAATGTGTCGGTGGACATTTTTTCATGGAGGACATTATTAAATCCTACACTGCAAGTATATTGAATAAGATCGAAGGACGAATTCACCGCCAGTCAGTGACCGCGTAGTGTCGTAATGAAAAATGTGTATTATGATAGTTAAGTTTTAATTAATGCATCATGAACATATGACTAAATATAGATTATTTATAGGTTAGACAATACTTGGTCATGTTTTATGAAGATTTAAGCCCAAAGCGAATAAAACATGACCAAGTAATGTCTGACCAATTTAGAACATATTCACACTAAATAAAGATTATAACACCTATAGGCAAAGATGACCTTGACCGGTTTTATGAATGAATGAATGACAGAAACTAAATATGGTTGAAATGTTGTCATTAATTCAGATTAAAGTTATTTAACGATGCTCAGATCTCATTTATCGTATATGATACAAATAAAAGTAACGAACAAAAACCATACTTATAGTGGTGGATCCAAAATGTTTATAAGTGGGCCCACTAGCTGCTATAAACCTGCGGGATCCTGCTACGTTTATGCTTCAGTGATTCCCTATATAATCATACACACTTTTCCCACGAAAGAAGGAGGGAGGGGGACGGCCCCAACCCCTGGACTATGACTGAGTCAAAGTGTCACAATTGCGAAAAGAACACAATCAGTAAAAATGAAGAACAAGCCACTACTCTGGTTTCTTAACATCTAAAACCGCAAAAAATGTCGCTAGTGAGTTGTGATAGAGACATACACATACATCGTATCGGTTGACTCTTTCAAGATGGTGACATTTAAAACTTGTGAAAGGGCGATTTTAGTGGTTCTCCCTTATATAAAATAGATGTGGATGACTGCCAATGAAACAACTCTCCACAAGAGACCAAATGACACAAACATTTACAACATTTTTCATAGCCCTGTTAGAACAGTTTTTATGTAAAGCATTTCTGTTAATGAAGTTTGTTATTCTAAATGGCCGTTAACTAGTGTTAACTATACATGATGATATGATCACTATATGTTTTTTTTTACATTCTACAATAGGGTAACTAATATCCTTGGAGATTATGTTAATGTTTATATGGTAATAAACAATAATATTAAGTATCGAATATCTCTTGCAAATTGTATCCAATATGAAATGTGTAATGAACGGAGGAAGAATACAAGTAATACCATATCTTACGCACTATGCGGTTATTGACAAACATTAAGAAAGAAGATTAAAGTTTGCTATTGAAATATAAGCAAATATGTTTTTTAATTCTAGTAATTACTGATAAAATTTGTGAAGCAGAATCTGAACACTTACAAAGTTTGCAAAGAAAAAACTGATTTTGTATTCGATCCAGTTGCCAGGCTCTCCCCCTTCATGTCAGGTTAAGGTGTCAATTACTGACTTTAGAAAAATAGCTGACGAGAATCATTTCTCAATAAATCATATAAAACAACGCTGTCAAAAATAATTGTTTTATCATTAAGTATAGACTGTTTTAATAAAGGATTACTTAAGATTTCCATTTACAATGTGTATCAACATCTTCGATGATGTTCGTCGGTGTTTTATTTCTAGAAAAATAATTACCATTTATTAGATAAAAAATAATAATGTGATATTGAATTTGAAGTCACCCACCTATATATTTTTATGATTAGTCACAAAAAGTAGAAAAGCAAAAGCAAAAAAAAACAACACAAAAAACATTCAACAATCAGTTTCATTTTGTTTGATAAAAAATAAAACAACACATGTATACACCTAATTTCATTTTCCTTTCAAAGAATTGAACAATCATTTTCACATGAAACAGAAACTGACTTGTTTTGCATCTTTCGAACGTGCTGTGTTAATAATTAAGTTTGTTTGACATTAATTTTATGCGATTTTAAAACAATAATCTACTTTTGCGGAACATATCTTAACAATAAAAAGATTTAAATATTTCCAACGATTACCATGAAATAATATTAAGTTAGTAAATAATTGCGATTCCTTTACACTTATAAATATAATTAAGATCAAAAGATTGTCCGGCTTTTGTTTGAATGTTTTTTCAGAATATTTCAAATTTCAAATAGTTTACTTATATTTCGAATGTTACACTATTTAGTATGCTAATTTTGAATAAAAAATACAATTTTCATACCACCAATTCTTCAATTGATAATATGAAATTGTAAGCCTATCACTAACATATTTTTCTTCCGTTTTTATATTATTTAAGAATTAAGTATTGCCTTTGAAAGTTCACAGGCAGTACTTATATTAATTCATTAATCGCAAAACTATGTTTCGAAAAAAATAACAAACTTAGAGCTTAAACACATCAAATTGCAGATCAGACTCCGTCAACAGAGTCGCAAATTAAAAAAAAACAATGTTGTCTTCTAAAGTACAATTCAATTAAAACAAAGAAGCATTAAAAAAAAAACAAATGTTGATATTCTAAATCTGTTGGAAAACGTAATTTATTCTGTACTTTGGTATTGAATATTAATTACACATTTTTAACCAGATTAATGATAGATAACTATTATATTTCTGTGAAATTGAAATTTGACAAGAGTAAATATATATTTAACCAAAAGCAGGAAATGTAAAATGGAAAAAAATACCTGTTTTGATAATTAATATGTTGTTTTATTTTTTTGGTACAATACATAAAGCGACATAACAGAAATTTGACCTTTACATTTGAAAAATAACCTGTAAATCATTGGACAATTAGATAATTAGGAAGTAGATGTAATTATAACTGTACGGAAAACAATGACATAACAAAAAGAAAAAGCGTCTGGCGTACTAAATTATAACCCTGGTACCTTTGATAACTATTCCCCTGAAAAATACTTGATATTTATCATCGCCTACCAACACAGGCAGTTTTGTGGTTTGACATCACAATTATAACCACAAACCAAGAAAGGTAGTTTTCTAGTTTGAAAACAGACTTACTACCGCAACCTAAAAGTCAGTTTCCTATTTCAACAGCATGTTTATCATCGCCGACAAAAAAAGGCAGTTTTGTGGTTTGACGGCATTTTAGACTACCGTGAAATTGGGGTTAACCCTCTAATTTGGCATTAAAATTAAAAAGATCATATCATAGGAAACATGTATACTAAGTTTGAAATCGATTGGACTACAACTTCATCAAAAACTACCTTGACCAAAAACTTCAACCTGAAGCGGGACAGACGGACGAACGAACGAACGAACGGACGGACGAACGGACGCACAGACCAGAAAACATAATGCCCCTCTACTATCGTAGGTGGGGCATAAAAATACGACGAGAGGGATTTTTAGCTTCCCAATGGAGAAATTTGTATTTATACATATCAATATTCAAGCAGTGCCTGTACATGGAGTTAAATCTCCGAGTTGATACGACATTACAGAGCTTGTATTTTCTTGACATATGATTTGATACTGACACAGCAGCTATTATAGTCATAAACATAGCAATATTTATATCCTAATTAAGAGTTCAACCTATTACAGAAGAAAATGCATTACCGTAAATCCTTGAATAATTAATTAATTTTAAAGGTAAATTATTTGTCAGCCGTAAATAGGTACAAGAATTTGTGTAACCTTGTTTATTTAAAGCAAAAGAGAAAATAGAATTTTTAATACTAGTAAGATAAAGTAATAAAAGTACATTCTTATGTGAAAAAGACTTACAATCTTATAATATTTAAATACATAAAACCATACCTGTCCATCATGACTGACAACTGGTAGATGACGTAATCCCATACTTCTGAACAGATTGAAGACTTGAGGTACTGGTGTATTGGGATAAACAGTATATGGACATGGGTTGATATAGGGTGTTAAGTCCTATAAAATACAAATCATATCCGTGTTAAAGAAACTCTATCAGCAATCAATTTCACATACACCACATGGCCCTTTCTTGTTTAATTGAATCTCGCAATATTTATAGAAGAGAAAAAAAAACATTTATGAAAGATAATATAAGAATTCATAAATGAGGAAAATATGAAGCGTTTCCTGTAATGTACCCTGTAATTATAGATCCTTTTTTAAGTTGTCCCTTTAATTTTTATTCAAAGGAGAGCAAATGAACTCATACCACATCTTCTTATATCCATATAATTTCTCTAGTATACAAACACATATACAATGTATACTGCGCACATGTAAGTCCCTACATAGTTATAACAACGTGTATTACAATTTTAAAACCTTCATAATGCTGTTATTATTTATAGAAATTGATATAAGAAGATGTGATATGAGTGCAAATCACACAATTATCCATCCAAAACCATTATAGGCCAAAGTACAATATTTAAACAAGGAGCAAAAGTTGTTTTTCAATTCATAGGCGACTTAAGGTGGTACCTAACACTACCGGGAGATAACTCTGTAAAAACAGCTAAATGTTTTAATTACGTTGCTTTGTTACGGGAATATTAAGCTTCTCTATTCTCAATGATCAAAATAAGTGTTTGTCAAACTGCTATATAACCAGTGTAATTTTTCTGATAAATTGGTTGGTTCAAATATTTTATAATTTACATATTTTTGTCAAAGGGTCAAAGTAAATACTTTGTCAAAATTTTATGAAAATTAAACGAGCCAAATTAATTTTAGTGAAGGTGTTGGGTACTACCTTAAGCAAAGGTTTTCATAATTTAAGCAAAGTCATATTGCTGATATGCGCGTAGGTGACTAGAAAACACATTATTATCTACTTACGACAACCATGTTATCTGATATTAATAAATGTGGGTCTTGGTTTATATCATAGATATCTGGATACCGAGGATACTCCTCTGTCATCTCCTCATATGACAATTTTCTTTGTGTAGATCGCTGAAAAGTCAATAGAATATTTAAGATGATTACTTTCACCTGTCCTTCATCAGTTTCCTAATGAACTATACTAAACGGTATTGCTCCATGTACAGACATATTTTGCTATTTTTTTTGTAATAGAATATGGTTAATAATTAAAGGCGAGAGTAGTATACCGGTGTTCAAAAGTCATAAATCGATTGACACATAACAAATCCGGTTTACACACAAACACCGATGGAAACACATCAACAACAACACGTACAAGACGAAAACAAAGAAACAACAGGAACACTGAAGCGCAACAAAAACAAACGTCTACATACATAGACACTATATTATAACAACTGCCATATTACTGACTTGGTTCAGGACCTTTCAAGAAAACATGGTGGGTTAAACCTTGTTTTATTGATAGCCAAAACTCCAGCTTTATAACAATGTTATTATACGATCAACGTGTAAATATCAATTTTCCTTGTCATTTCAATTGAACAATTTGTTTCGACGTTTTAAGTTTCATCCTATCGGGGGTATTTACGCTTCAATATTTATTGCGAGTTCAGCCATTTTCGGAAGTGCTGGACCTAAAGATATATATAAGTAATACAAGCATGCTTTTGTGTTTTTTTTCTACAGTAAATAGTCACATTCCTAGGCAACCTTTGTTTTATAGAAAAAGGGGACACCAAGAGGATACCAAGAGGTAGTTCAAACAAGTTGAAAATAAAAAAATGACAACGCCGTGGGTAACAAAAAAAAGACCAACATAGAAAACTAAAGATTGAACAACACGAACCCCGGGAATATCTCAGAGGCTCCGCAAGGGTACGGTTATCCTGCTCCATATTGTTATCTGTTTGTATTTATTCTTTATATCATTTTATTATGGTTATTGTTTAAATCGTCTTATTTTTGTTTTTTAAAAGATTTTTTTCCTAAAAGTTTTGAAAACAGTTATTCAAAAAAAAGTACAGACAATTTAGTAGTAATGTTTCATGCATTACATACGAATTTGATAATCTGAAGCAAGCTGAATGTCTCTTAAAAGAAGAAAATTGTCTGTTCAAGTGTTGATTTAAACGATTACGCTTTGCAGTAACAAAATGAAACGTTAGTTAAATATACTGTATTGATGTATTCAAATTGATTATTTAAGCTATTGATAGAGAAATTCATTAGCAGCCAATATTTGTTTTAGTGATAGATCACAAATGTATATACTTCTTTCAAGGTATGAATTTAGAGTTGAAGCAAAACAAAACACCTTACCTCAACAAATCCTAAAATTTAAAAAAAGAACACACTGAACAGCAAAGACTTTCTATTTACCATTATTGAGTTTTATTGAAAAGAAATTGCCCACTTTTTAAGGACAAACATATTGTTTCACATAGAAATGTGTATGAAGTTCAATTCTGATTGACAAAAAATATGAAAAAGAGGCAAAGAATATCTTTTGTAAATTTTAAAAGCAATGATATAAAACAGACTTTAAAAAAAATAGTTAGATAATTATTTGTTTTCTGCATTTTCTGGATCTCAACAAGATGAAGACATGACATTAAATTGTATTCCTAATTTGATTATCTCTCTGAAGTAATTAACCGATTTGGTTTACATTTCATAACAAAAACACAAATCGGAAACATATTTAATTTATTCCGCCTGTTTACGGCAATATCGATACAGGTATATTTTTTACGACATCAGAAATGGATTTTAGTATTAAGATTAAGTATTATTAGGAACAAAGCAAGAGTAATTTAATTATGATCGGCAATCTGATTAGTGGACTTATTGTTTGACAGGAAGACAAATGTCTAATTGATTTTTCGTATTGACAGAACTATCCGCCTTTGCATCCACGTGATCATTTTGTACGCCTCTATAAGGTCTTTGTACAAGCATTTAAACATCCACTTTAGAAAATAGTTCCACAGTTTAAGGCTTTCTAATTAATACACAAAAATGAAAGGAATAATGTTGCTAACCGTTTGTTTTGTGTTAAAATGCCTTATATGTATGACAGAAGCAAATTGGTATGGAAAAAGAGGTAAATATGTAACTTATATTTTGAAAATTTATTTATTTACAGAATATAGCTGCAAAAAGTTTTATTAGTTTTTTTTTATATTATTTCAGAATGAAACTATCAAAAACCTTCGAAAACAAAGATTTCAAATGCAATGAATATTTTAGAGAACAGTTATTATATTTTTCAATCGCAATTTAAGGCTTAATACTAAAACATCTTCTAAAACAGAAACATTACAATAGATTTAGCAATGATAAAAACGCCGCGTACGTCTTATATAATCAAAGAAATTGTTTTCACGAAAATGAAATCACATATAGAGAAAAAAAGGCAGACTTTTCAAAACAAAGTAAAAAAAACCCCGGAAATACCATGAATTTGGCAGCAATAACCATTCTATCAATATGAAAATAGAATTTACAAACTACTTAAATTCAAAGTAATATAATTCATAGAATTAAAAAACATTGCATAGCATGACATTCATTAAGTTATATATATTCCGGATCATGTTGACCATTTGCGCATACACATATGATCCGACAAAACGCGTACAATAGAACCATATGGCTATGGTGAGTATATACTTGTTTGGTTGTTAACTGGCCGCATCGTATGACCATTGAGGTATTATTCGAATAAGTTATAAATATTTTGATTTGAGCGTCACTGATTAGTCTTATGTAGACGAAACGCGCGTCTGGCATACCAAATTATAATCCTGGTACCTTTGATAACTATTATAACTTCATCCGTAGGAACACACATCCCGTCCTCCGAAACAAAATTATCACAATCTAGCTATAAACTAAAATAATTTTGCTTTGTCATATTGACTGAATATAATAGTTAAAACTTCTATCTTGCATTCGCCGTCGTCATTTGAAGCGTCTTTGTCGTATAATTTTTTTTTATCCGTAAGTGAAACCACACTTTATGAAGTATATGCACATTTGTAAACTATACGAATATTCCACAAGTTGTTATTTTATCTGTACATTGTGATAAACAGAAATTTACAATACATGCGAATGAGGTAGAACTCATTACTAGAAAGCCGTTCAGAGAGAAAAACCTCACCGAGACATGAGGTTTGCTTATATTTTTGTACATCAGATGCGTGTGTAATTTACATAAGACCAGAAGTGATATTCACATTAAAAATTTTTAAAGGTAGATAAAGTACGCAGTTTAAAAGAATTGAAAAGGGCGGTCTTTTACTGAACTAGTGACTATACCAAGTACAGCTCTAAGTGTTCTAAAGTCTAAACAAGACTTCTAATGAGTTAATAGAAATTAAATTAGTATATACAATTAAACACTTACAGTATAAAAAACGAAGACCGAACAACTATTGCACACTGGGGAATCAAATGATTTTTTTATATCCTGATATTGAATGTTTATAGACAGAAGACATAATATACAAGCCGTAGCTTAAATGTACACTTTTACAAGAGTTAACAGCAACAGGGTTTTATGAGTTCATGATCTAATTAAAAAACAACTAGATTAAAGAAATACGTCCAAGTACAAGTCCTCATAAAAAATTTATTTCCCGAGGGAACAGTAACATAAAAACCGGCCAATTTCATCACAAAAAAGCATTTCATTTGGTATTAAATATTTTAAGGTTTATATGGTTTATATGTGGTCATTTTTATAAATTTCCAGTTTACAAAACATTGAATTTTTCGAAAAACTAAGGATTTTCTTATCCCAGGCATAGATTACCTTAGCCGTATTTGGCATAACTTTTTGGAATTTTGGATCCTCAATGCTCTTCAACTTTTTACTCGTTTGGCTTTATAAATATTTTGATATGAGCGTCACTGATGAGTCTTATGTAGACGAAACGCGCGTCTGGCGTACTAAATTATAATCCTGGTACCTTTGATAACTATTATATAATGAATGACAACATATGTTGAATAATTCGTTTTTGAGCATTTACAGAATTCCATAACCCTTGAAAATATGCTACTATAACGATTTTTTTCCCACTGTTACATGTGCCAATTACAACTTAATACAATTAAGCATACAGATTTAACCGATTTCTTACTTTTTTATTGTGTTTTTCACAATTACTTTTTTATGTTTTAGATTTTTATACAAATTTTTCTTGAAACCATGAAAGAATGAATGCAATACACTCAATCAAACAAACTATTACTTCTATCAAGTTTGAATTTATTAAAGAAAGATTTGAATATATTTTAGTAGATAAAGAGTTACAGTGTTCTTATCTTATGTTAAACTGATTTTGATATTTTATGATACTGCATGCATTATTAAAGCGTTGATACGGAGTATGCCTTAGTTACGACTAAAGACGTAAATTAGACAAAATCATTGCCGCCAGGTACGATCAAACCGAAAAATCGTCAGTCTTTAGGCGTCTTTTCAAAAGTTATTCATGTAATATTTAAACAATGTTGTTTTGAAGAATACGTTTAAAATCGTGACGAATATAAGGTTTTTCCATATTTACTATTTTGTTAATTGAAACGAAATATATTTTGGTTTTAAATAAAACTTTTCACGCAATATTACCGTTTGGCCTAAATATAATTCACATTTTACGATAAAAATGTTATAATACGGAATTGGCTTTGAAATTGTTTTCAGAAACTCTGATTTCTCTTACATCGGTTCTATGTGTTGTTTGTTTTAATTTTTGTCATGTGCTTCGTTCCAATCAGATGAGTCGAGCCATTTCCAATTGTTTTTTTTTTATAGTTTTTATTATGCTGTGATGTTACATTACTGTCACTGTTTAAGAGAATATTGATAAATCACAGTTTACATGTTAAAAACACCACAGTCTTTATGAGCATGCCTATGTCCGGTTGCTTGTCTTTTAAGTCTTGTCTGTCATTGTTTTGTTCATTTATTATTTTTAGCCTAAATCAAGTCGTTCTTTCTCTTTGAACTGACTTACCTTCTATCATACCTAGGCATTTAGAGCTTACTATTCGGTCTTGTGTTTTGTTGATGGCCATTGGATGACATATCTTTGACAACATTCTCGTTCTTTGTTTCTTTGCTGATAATTGTCTCAGTGGCAATCATATCACATCTCCGTATTGCTCACAGGTCATCGCGGTATTACTGACGAATTATAAAATATCGTATATATATTGGGTATTCAGAAGTTGCTGAAAGCAGTTGATCTGTTCTGTTCAATCTGCCCGTGAAAAATACTCATTGATAAATCATATTATAAAAATTTAAAGGAACGCAATAACGAAAAAATCTGTTATTATAGAGAGCTTTGACATTTAATATCACTGAAACAGTAATTTATAAAACGGGAAATATAAAATAATAACACCATTCAAACCAGTGTGGTTTTATTAATTTTACAACTTTTCATTTAGGGATAAAAAAAACCCAAGAAAACACCTTTTTTGGTAAAATATTTTGTAGTGACTTTGCATAATTCTTTTTAAAACAGAGCGAGAAACAGTGTCACACTCAGCAACAATAAAGCAGGTTCACGTGTTGCATTTCTTTTATTTTAAGGTTAGCAACTTATATTTGTATCTTCGTTTTGTTTTATTATATTACCTTGTCCAAAAGTAAGAGTCCTACTGTGTTATTAAATTTAATATTAGTTTTATATTTGTTTTTCTCCCTTGATATAAAAAAAAGATGTAGTATGATTGCCAATGAGACAAATCTCCACATGAGACCAATTGACACATGTGTCACCGTACGGACTTCAACAATGAGCAAAGCCCATACCATGAAGGACTTAGGTATTTGACAGTCTCTGCAAATTTTATCCACAACAAAAGTCAAATAGTAAATATATGTTTAATATGTATATTATAACTTTGTAAATGTTTAAAAATAAAAGCAATGTTTGTTTACACTTTTGATTCGATACGAAATGTTAGTAATTAAGGTTTAAAAAGGAGAAAAAAAAATAATAAGATAGGACTAAAAAAATGCATATGTCCGCCAACAATATCTAACCATTTCACTTCACCAAATATCGTATGAGGTCATTCTAGACTGAAATGATTTTGGCTTGGTATATAAAGTTGTACGTTACTGAAGACCTTGTGTTTTTATTTCGTTTGGCTGTTTACAAATTGAAAGTTTATCATCTAGCTCCACATATTTATACACATTAATGTGTTTAACGCGCTGTTTATGAGGTGAAAATAGTAATCTATATATCAACACGGGACTAACATGGTCAATAGAAATATATTGCTCAACAAATCTTCAACAGGCTATAAAACGAATCCAATATCTGGTAATCATCATTTAAAGAAAATAAGGAAATACAATAAAATATATAATCAATTCAAACAAAAAGGAGAAATATCAATCGGAATTTGATAACTATTTCAATTTACCTAAATTTGCTCAGTTTGAAACGCATTGCTTTGATGTAACTGCTGTGACAAATAATTTATCACAAATATTGTATTTTACTAAACAAGTCGGCACAATTCTTCTCGCTTTTACATAGAAGTATTATAACAAAATTCTGAACTCCGATGAGAATTTAAAACGGAAAATACCTAAGCAAATGGCAAAATAAAAAGCTCAAACACATGAAACGAAATGGATAGCAACTGTCCTATTCGTGACTTTTTGATATATGAAATGGTGTTTATAGCTAGCTAAACCTCGAACTTGTATGACAGTCATATCTAATCCTCAGTGCAATCAAAATCAGAAAGAATTTTCAAATTACGAATTATGAACACACGATCAGTGTTAAATTTTTTAATTAAATGTTTGGTTTATATATAGTAAAATGTTTAACATTAGAGGCAATTTTTGTTTACCCTTTGATTAGATACGAAATTCTAGTATTTAAGGTTTTTAAAAGCGAAAACAAAATTTCATAAGATCGAATTAAATAAATATATGTCCCGATAACAATATTCAACCATTTCACTTCAATAATAATCCTACAATGTTAATTCAAAATGTTACATAATAGACATGAAATTAAAAATTACTACAAAACCCAGCACTCCCTGTTATGGTAGACAATTTTTAATAATGTGAAAAATAAAAAAAAGAAGTAAAAGTTTTTATTCTTCAAACTGATTGTTTTATGATATTTTGTTAATGTGTACAACAATGGAAATTCCAGCATAAAGTTGCGTTATTTTCACTTAGGGATACGATTGTTCATATGCATTCCGATTATGAAATGGCTACTTTATGAGGACGGAATTTGAATATGTAAACTCAACCATGACTACTATGTTTACAAAAATTTAAATGAATAAGAAAAATCACGCTCTAAATATAAACAGGTTTCATCCTAAAAATCTGTGAATAATTTGATACAATTCAGCATCTACTGTTAGTACTTATCATGTTATCTATGAAAAACTTACTTATGTTACGCTTACTAGAAATGGTCGCGAAATCGCGAAAGCATTGTGCAAGAGTTAAAAACAAAATGTTTTTAAATTTCACGGACAGTAGTTTGACTGAACATGTAAGAAAGCGTATAAGACACGGATCGATAACGGTCTTCGATTTCGATATATTTTCTGAAGAAAAATGGCGTTTTCTGTGGAAAAAAGATTGTTTCAAAGATAAATCTAGGAAGTACAAAACACAACGTTTATACGGCATATCACAAATATTTCCGGCTTTGTATGGTTTCAGAGGAGTTGCTCGGTCTCTTCCTTTAGTTGAATAGATGTCGACGTTATGCATTTTTTCTTATATTATTGAAACATCATTCAATGATTCAGTACCCCAATTGCTATTAAAGCTTTTAGAATGAATTTAAAGCTGAAAAACAGCAATATAACCGCTGTTTCTATTCCTTTGAACACTATTTGATATTTTCTCATGTACACATAAATTAAATAAAATTTATCAATGATAAGTTATGAAAATATAACACATTTGATTAACCATAATCGCTTGTATTGGAATAAACAGATTAATAACACTTTCTCCTCGTTTAATCATGTCTGAAATATTTACCCTTACAGTTTAAAATGAGTAAAATCATTGATGCATAAAAACAACTTAAGTGTCATTACTACAGTCGATTAAGCAAATTTCAATTAGGAAATTATTGTAAAAGTGAGTTATGTTGTTTAAGAGCTAAAAGTACAGTTGCCATCCATTAAAACTATGTTAAATTAAATTTCATACCCGTTACGCTCATCAGTTGGCATTGCAGGGAGCAAAAGTTTTACAATCGTATTCATATTATATGCCATTGATCATTTAAACAATTAAAAATGAAATAATTTCCACAACATGAAACTTATTTATTCAAATATCTCATGCCATGATATTGATATATCTATCAATCTGTTTAGTTATTTTAAGAGCTTGGTTCACCAGCCCAGTAGTGAGCACTTCGGTGTTGACATGAATATCAATATATGGTCATCTTTACAAAATTAACTGTGTGCAAAAGTATATATTATTCAAAGTTGTAAGGATTTTTTTTATTCCAGATTACCGGAGCGGTCTTTGGCACAACTTTTTTTTCGGAATTTTGGGTCCTCAATGCTCTTCAACTTTATACTTGTTTAGCTTTCTAACTATTACGATCTGAGCGTCAATGATAAGTCTTATTTAGACAAACCGCGAGTGTGGTGTATCAATTAATAAACCTGGTACCTTTGATAACTATTAGCTCATTAATTAATATAAATCTTGCATTAACGCTCTAATACTTTCAATAATCTAACATTTGTCTTACATCAAAGACTTCTTTTCAAAATAAGGATTTATCAGTCAAAGAATCACAACAAAAATATTGAACCTGAAACAAAAATGTATTTTTAATGTAATTTTTAAAATTTCAAGCACCTACATAAATATATATAAAGTAAAGATAAGCGCCTAAATACAAATTAAAATTCCAGAACTGACGATCGTCTTAAAACTTAAACCTTAAGTGAATTGTTATCAGTCATTAAAAAGGATTATGCGCATGAACAAGGTATCAATTTTATAGATCAAAGGTAAACTAACAAAATACCGAACTCCGAGGAAAATTCAAAAGTGAAAAGTCCGTAATCAAATGGCAAAATCAAAAGCTCAAATAGACCAAACGAATGGTTAGCAAAAATGAGTATTTGAGATACCGTCACACAAAATACATTTATAAATAAAAACAAAGAACGAGTACATATCAACCGAAAAATTGACGACAAATGTCAACTTAGGGCATCTTTCTTTTATCCTTACCGTCCATTTAATTGAATGCACAACTACTCATACTATCGTTTGCCCCCTTTTAATATCAGTTTCAAAGGGGCTTTTACATTTATTTAATACATATTTGAGTAAACACATTATTATACAGAAAGCAGGATAAAACAATCATCTTCGTAATTATTTAGTTGGTCACTTGTTAAAGAATTTGGAATTTCAAAGTCAATAAAACTATCTAAGTGATTCAACTTTTCTCTTCATTAATTGTGATATAACATATTACAAAACTACATTGATTACTTTTAAACACGCTTATTTTTTAAGAATTTGAATAGTATGCATTCCTTTTCATACCATCGAAAGTCACACAGTTTGAACGTTTGTGAATCTTATCGCCCTTACATGCAAGAAACTTTAAATGGCCATTTAAAAGTAAGCAAGTGATGGTGGTTGTATCAGCAATTTCAAATTATCGCTATATAAATACGACCATTTTAAAAAGTAAAATCACAAAAATACTGAATTCCGAGGAAAATTCAAAAATGGAAAGTCCCTTATCAAATGGCAAAATCAAAAGTTCAAACACATCAAACGAAAGGATAACAACTTTCATATTCTTTAATTGGTACAGGTATTTTCTTATGTAGAAAATGGGGAATTAAACTTGGTTTTAAAGCTAGCGAAACCATTAGTAGGTTTCAGCGTTGTCCTTCATATTGTTGTAAAATATGTACATGCAAATTATCTTCGGATTTCAAATGTTTGGCTTTAAGAGTTCCTGATGAAGGTACATCCAGAAAATCGCTTCGGACGCACGAAATTATTAAACGTGTTGTTTTCAATTTTTTATAACAGTATATTCGGAAGAATGACTACACAATTGATATAATATAGCATTATGAATAATTCAGAGGATCATAAATAAAGAATTATATGTATGACATATTTTTAAAAATGTTTTTAATTAGACATTCGTTTACATTCTTTATTGTCAATTAAGATTACAGATGTGTTTGTACTTAATTTGCCTTTTAACTGGTTTAATTCTAGCGACACTGATGAGCCGTTTGTAAACGAAACGCGCATCTGGCGTACAGTATACATAGGTAAACCTTTTATCTTTGAAAATTTCTTTTTATACATTGGGTATAACTTTTATTATTCTCTCTCAACCCATATGGAATTTACGGACCCCATATATATCGTATTAGGTCACTAACACACCATGTAACTAATAATATACTTAGCTTGTTTTATTCAATACCTCTTAAATAAACCACAACTATCATATGATAACTTTAAATTGTTTCTTTTCAGACGATTCTCAACTTATTAGTCGAATATTGTATAACAGACAGCCGCTTACAAGAGAAGACGACAGCGAGTTTATATCAAAATTGGAAAATTTATTAAAAGACCTTAAAGAAAAACGAAATGTATTTCCAGAGAATAATGCCCTTTTCAAGAAAAGGAAATGAACATGGTACTGTTAATATCCTTAATGAGTTTTTATACGAACCAGCATTGCCTAATACTACGCTATAATTTTTAAAATATATGTTAGTAGTCATTTTAATTCAACTTGCAATTATTTTTTTTTACAATAAATCAAATTGAAAGAATGGACAAAATGCATAGGGTCGCCATCTCCTGCTTAATATACATCATAAGATTACATAGTAATATCAAATTGTACATGTTATATCCAACTTCCTGGAGAAAACGGATATGACGTCAGATGAACAACATTACGAATGCAGGGTTGATGAGAGAGTTAAAGTTTCTCTGGTTAAATTTCGTATGATTGCCTATAAGTAAACTATATAATAGAGTCTAAATGACTTGAGTTGAAACAACTTTATATCACTGTACAGCCTAACACAATGAGAAAACCCTATACCGTGAAGGCAGCTATAAAAGTACAAGACATTACCAATTGTTTTCAGAAATTGCCAAACAATCAGAGAAATGAACCAAATACAGAAATATTAATAACAGCAACAATTTCATATACTTGAAAACGTTCTGATTAAACATAACTATTAGAAAAGAATAGAGAAGAAGTTTGAGCATAATTGGTCAGGCATATTTTAAGATAGTCAGCTTTTGCAGTAGACAGTGGAAGGTGACGCCAAATTCTTTAAGTGGCATATGCTTGGGACTATATCAAATTATATAAAATTTACGACAATCTTACACCATAAAGCAAATACACAGTGACAACTTACTAATAAATAAAACACCTTCGCGCAAACATTAACTTATAATGCATTTCTTAACATGTATGATGATATTAAAAATTATATGAAATGCTTATTCAATTATGACCTGACGTCATAATGACATTGACAAGGCCAGGCTATTTTTGTTAAAACGCCAGAAATTTTCATAGAAGAAAAGCGATAATTCGTCGTCTTTCAGTCATTCAGAAAAGATTACTCGAAGTTTTGACAAGAATATTTAATTTGCGACTTCCGTCAATATAATTAAGACACAAAGTGACATACACTTGTGAAACGATTAGGAATAAAATGAGGAACTGAACAAAGATAAACCTTTACAAATATCGGTATAGATCATGACAACAATCGATCCCCAACGGATAACTTTCACATGTTAATTTGTCTAAACCTTTTAACTATCATGAATTGCGAAATACTTTTTTTTGTCTAATTTTGCTTTTTCTAGACAATAAGAGGGAAGATACATAAATCTTCAATTTTATACGAACGGGTGATTGTTTTATGACTAAAGCAAAGAAGCATATATTTCACTGAGACAATCATTTTGAAACAAAAAAAAAAAAGATTTAAAAAGAGAGCGTTTTCATATTTCAGACTATCTGTTTACTGACAGTTCTCAGCATGATCCCCCTTTTCGAACCATACGGTTATCCTGAGTAACAAATACAAATGAACAACTATTTCATGCTAAAGCACTACTTAAATTAGTTTTGTGCCTAAATATGGAAAATTCCTTCAAATACGTATGAGAGCGTTCTACTTCAGTAAAATACATTCTATAATTATCTAAATTTATTCAGCTTATATTTGTTTAGGGGCCAGCTGAAGGACGCCTCCGGGTGCGGGAATATCTCGTTGCATTGAAGACCTGTTGGTGACCTTCTGCTGTTGTCTGCTCTATGGTCGGGTTGTTGTCTCTTTGGCACATTCCCCATTTCCATTCTTAATTTTTTATGAAACGTTTGATGCATTTTGCCTATTGAGATACACCACTTATTACCATACTATGACTTTTGAGCACATCCTTAGTGCGAGAGACGCAATGTATAGAATAAGAATTAACATAACATTTGATATGGATACAAACCATATGACATATACAGTAATTTTTCTTCCTTTATTTTCAGAATAAAGAAAACGCAGCCCGCCTTAATGGAGCTCCGTGGATATTGTTTGTACATTTCCGAAAACTTTACAACATTTTGTAATTAACGTTCATGCAATGTATTAATATATATGCTCATTTTAAATTATTGTGGGAATATGTTTTTTTAGGAAAAAAACCCTCAAGTATGGAAATTTTAGTTTGACAATATACTGATCATATGGATATGGAAGAAAAAATAATGTAAAGGGACGATAATAAAATGTTTCTTCAATTAATTAGTTTTAGAATTTCTCAAATTACTTTTACACAAAAAGGTTTTGACACCATTGCGTCAAAATATCATTTCAATGTTCACATACTTTGTTTTAAATTACGAACAGATACTTTGATAATAAATTATATCATACTTCTTATCAATCTTTATTTGTATGCAGTGCTGGTTAAAGTTCAATAACACATAATGGTCATATGACGTCGTTGCAACACTAGTGATGATTTGTAAATTTACAAATTACAATCTAAATAAACAATTAGACAGACGACTTTGCAGACTTCAAAAATGAGAAAACCTTTGTCTAATTTTTAAAGTGTCTGTATTCATGTTATATTCCACCAAAGCCATATTAAAATAATTTATGAATGACTGACTTAAAAATACATGCTTGTTGTATAAAAGAAGGAGGTGTGGTGTGATTGCCAATGAGATTAATATCCACCTGTAATCAAATAAATTTGATGTAAGCAATTACAGCCAACAATTAAGCCCTCAACAAGGGCTTAAAACCAAAAAGTATAATTGGCTATAAAAGGCCGTGTCATAATAATGTAAAAAAATTCAACAGAGAAAACTAATGTCCCAATGTATCACAAAATAATTAACGAAATAACAAACGATTGTCAGTCAGGCATACTGCTGAATAGTCGATGAGGCTCCTGGCTTTGGAAAGATACACAAAAATGAAGCTAACTTAAACGTGTTTGTGATCCTCCAACTTTACTTTTAAGCTTGAACAGCAAAACAAGTGAACAAACTTAGAAAAACAAAATAGAAAGGATTTGATCTGTATAATAGCAAAAAACAAAAATAAAAAAATAAATCAGCTGATAAATAGACAAAAGATACAACATGCACATAGTGCTTATCTTAGAGTATTTTTGTTGAGTATCTTATTGCAAAAAGTTGTGTTCCCTTTGAAAAAACTCTTTTGCGAAAACTCAGTGTTTTAACTGGAATAGAGTAAAAAATGAAAAAGCAATTGTTAGTAACAAATCAAGTGTAATTAATAATAAATCGTACTGTAATTTTAAACAACAATCGTACATTTTAAAAATCTTCTTCGTTAAAAAGACAACAGTAGTTTATCGATGTTCATATCTCATTAATTGCTCGACCAGATACACATCAAGGTAGCAGACAAATTCTCAAGGAATCGAATGAACCCCCCAAAATAGCAAGATTATGTGCGTCGACAGGATAAGCAACACCTGGAATTTCATGCGACTGTCATACAAGTGAGAGGTTTATCTATCTATAAAACCAGGTTTATTTCAGCATTTTCTACATATGAAATGCCTGCACCAAGTCAGGATTATGATAGCAGTTATCCGTTTAATGTGCTTGAGCTTTTAATTTTGCCATTTGATTACGAACTCTCCGTTATGATTTTTTTTTCGGAGTTCGGTATTTTTGTTATTTTACTTTTCATTGTAAAATATATATCGAGAGAATGTCAATGCTGATACACAGATATTTAAAAAAAATATCGAAAAATTATCAAGAATATACATTTACTTCATTTATTTCTACATAAGAAAATGCCTGTACCAAGTCATAAAAATGACAGTTGTCTATTCGTTTGATGTGTTTGAGTTGATGATTTTGCCGTTTGATTAGAGACTTTCGGTATTGAATTTTCCTCAGAGTGCAGTATTTTTTTTATTTTACTTTTTTCCACTGATTAATAGTTTTCAACATAGTCCTTAGCATGATAAAAGTTTCCGAAATCTACTTATTTTCAACAACTTAGATAAAGAGCACGCCATTGTCATCGGATGTTTTAATATATATTTGTAGGACTCTAAAGTGCGATGGTCACGCTAAAGAGCGATGGTCTACTCTAAAGTACGATGGTGTCTCACGCTAAAGTGCGATGGTTGTTTGTTTGCTAAAGTACGATGGTATATCACGCTACAGTGCGATGGACCAATATGATAAGGTCGACGGTTTAAAACATTTAAATACATGGAATTAAAAAAAATAAAAAAATAGTATATTTGCAAAAGCTAGAACGCTAAGGTATAACATATGTGATAGGCTTTATGATTTATCGGTAGGCTTATATACGCCTAATTTGGTGAATAAAAATATTCTATTCTATTCTATTCTATAGTGATAGTTTCTAAATTTATAAGACCGACCACATTGTCTGAATACATTAAGTAACATTTATTTGTACAAGGTGTTTAGCTTTATTCTTAAATGCGAGAAAAAGCGATATACGTCGAGCTTTCTCTTTTCCGTAAAAAAGACATGTTATATTTTCCTGCACTGTACAAACTATGTTTTAGCCGACAATTTATAATTTACGCTGAAAAACATGAACCTTTTTTTTCCTGACGTTACTTTTCAATAAAATCGAGAATATTTTAACGTAATATTTTAATGTAAACTGAATTGTAAACAATAATTTCAGTGCATCCGTTCGCTGCCAATAGAAGCAGGATCTTCGATACCCATGCGTATACTATTTTCAACCTATATAGCATCTATAAAGTCAAATGGTCGACTGCAGGACACAAGTTCTTCTTCAAGCATCCGAAATAAATCAACACAGTTGCTTCAGCCAACGAAGCACGGTTAGGTCTGAAATTAAATCATGGACATTTGGTTTAAAAGTTGTGAATCAAATGTTCTTAATTTATGTTCCGGCATATACATTTTTGGTTTGTATAAACGACTGTTAACGTCATAATCCAAGTACAATTCTCTCGTCTATACTTTCGCGGACCATCGCACTTTAGCGTATGGAGGAATCGTACTTTAGCGTAGACCATCGTACTTTAGCGTGATCATCGTACTTTAGCGTCCCCATTGCACTTTAGAGTCCTACATATTTAAGTTATTTTCTCAGGTTGAAATTGTTTTTTTTAAGGAAAGGATTTTACATTTTTGTTTAAATATATGTTAGATGTTAATATTTTTTTTTTTATCAATTTAAAAAAAATTATCGTCGCACTTTTTGTATATGCAAGTGAGGCAATGCATTTACATAAAATGATTACTATTTGATTTTAATTAGTGACTTTAATTTAAAAATGTTAATGAATGTTGTATATCAAATAATGTTTTGTTATTTGTTTTGGGATTGTTGCTTATATATACGTCGAATTGGCATGTTATACATATAGCATGCCTTTTACGCATTGAAATGTACCTTTGATTATATTTAATTTATCAATTACTATGGCGTGGTTATATAACTTTTGTTATATAAATGGGCGATGACACTAGGTTAAGTGATGACCAACGAAATTGTACGTTGCTGAAATATGTCAATCAAATAGTAGCGTAATTACTATGTCTCATTTTCAAAAAAATAAAACATGCATCAGATGTCAGCAGGTTTTGAAATTCAGATACAGATACAGTACATGTAAATTAATTATTGTTGTGGGATTCACTTAGTAGTTTATAGAAGTTTGTGAATAAAACAAAAGAGCTCCTAATGGGGAAACATCCTCTCATTAATCTTTCTTTTTTTTCTTTTTCAACTAACTCTCACAATCAATGTCTATTTGCAACTCAAGATATTGCTCGGATCAAACTGTTTATGTGGTCTATAGATATAAGACAATTTAGGATAAGTGCTAATGAGACAACTCTCCATCCAAGTCACTATTTGTAAAAATAAATAATTAAAGGTCAAAATATGGTCTTCAACAGAGAACCTTGGCTCTAAGCGAACATCCAGCTGTAGGGCCCCATACATGTACTAGTGTAAAACCATTCAAACGAGAAAGTATTGTACCCCCGCCGTCATGAAGGTTTTTACAGAAACACGTGTCCGACGTCTAAAACCGCCATAACGTGTAACGTCTTTATATCATGGCATTTTTTGAATTCTTTAACTGGGTTCTTGTTCAGATTCGTTTTGCAGAATATTTATATAGTCACAGCTGAAAGATTCAAATGTTTATTTATTTTCAAGATGAATTATCATTTAATGTTACGTTTATATTTTACCAATACGCCAGTCAAAAACGGTTCTAAAATAGCATACGGGTTTTATTAATTTTATCGCCTGTACCACTCTTGAAAGAATCTTACAGTTTCGTCGAATTACTTTTTAGTAAAGATTGGAATATTGTTAAGTTTTTAGAAGAACACTTTTTTTGAAGGGGGAACATATATAAATATTCAGAACAACAAAGAAGCACACCCTTCATAATTTTTACTAAAAATAAACACAGTTACAACAGAGTTAAAATTGATACAAAATAGCAACATGTTGCAGTAGTTTATGTCACATGTGTAAACTCAAAACCATAACAATAATGTCACATACACGTTTCAAAGAAAACAGTCCTCAATTTAAAAAAAAAGGAACTATATTGTATGGACGAATTAAACATTAACATTTGTCCTGAATGGCGTCATATGTAAAATGACAATGTTCTGGATAATGCTAGTGTCATGTTGCTCTATTCGTCCATCAATGGAAGACGTGAATCACCCACTGTGATAATTGTTTGTTGTCAATTTAAAAAAAAACCGAATTCTTAACTCAACCAATACGAAGACCTTTCAACGTGTACACCGTGTGTTGGCACGGTTGTATTTCCTAACCCATATAGGATAGTGATAGTCTTTTAAGAATTTTCACCACTTTTTTACACTGCCCAAATTTGTACATACAGTTAATTGAAGTTCTTTAATTATACTAAATGAATTTGAGTATGTATCATGACCGTTTACCTTTTTGTTATCTTTAAAAACCTAAGACCACTGGTGCATTTTAAAATACTGTATACATTAATGATACATTAATTAAACAATAAAAAAGCAGAAAAAATTAAGGGTCCATGCGCTTGTTTACGAGATATAAGACATTTAAATTTGATTTTCAAATTCAAGAATCAGAACAAGGTATCATGTTCTACATGTTCCTTTAATGAATATGATTTTCATTATTTAGTTCTGAAAGAATGTTATACTTAATTCAATCTGTATACTTTAAAATATAATAGAGCTCTATATATCTTCGATTATTAAGTTTCATTTTTTTAATTATTATTATTTATTAAATATAGGAACTATTTAGTCTTGTAAAACATCTTGCTTTCTTTTATCTTAACCTTGAAATAAAACAAAATTTGATAACGCTCTGTCATATTTTTATATCAAATGCAGATAAGTTTGGAGTTAAGGGACGTCAATGATGGGAATGAGGTGTCGTGGGTACCACTCCCTCATTATGTATATGTTCATTATAAGATAACTTAATCTGAACATGACCAAACAATAAATGCAATAAATATGAGTAATGGCAAAAGGTATATGTTTCAAATTAATGTAAAATCTGATATGCTATTGCACTTGAAATGTGATATCGAAAATAATTATGTTTAACAAATTAATTTCATTCTTGTATCAACTATCGCCTTTCTCTGATTTTATTACACTATTCTTTGATTTTACCGTAAATAAACTATAATATTACTTCATAAATGTACTATCATTTTCCCATTCTGTTAATTGAAAATATCATATTCATCCTCTTTACAAAATGTTCCTACTTCTGAGTGTCAGGATATTAGAGATAGAAGATTTTGTATTAAAGCACACGTTTTCGCACTAACTATTAATAAACTTTCACAAATATTTTGTTTTAAATTCCTCTTCTTAGTATTTTGAAATCAATTTTGATTATGGTTCAGTTGATTTAATTTGGTACTTGGATATCAATATCCGGATGATTTCTTTTTAAAATTGTCAACATAGAGTCAGCTAAAGTGATTTCGAACTTGAAATATTGTTCAGATCACGTGCTTACATTTTCTATCATGATTTTCTTGATAGAGGGTTGCTGCTCACAAGGAATCTATTAAACCAAGAGTTCCAAATGGTGAAGTTGAAATCATCCCTTCGTAAATTTTACGGACGCCATCACGAGTTGGTTGACCGTTATGGAATAACCGTTTCACAAATGATATCGGGTATGTTCCTTACGTTGTAACTACAATCCCCTTTCCTTTCATAAATGCCACCTACCGAATTAGACTATTTACGGATTTGTTATCACATAAGCAACACGACGGGTTTCACATGTGGAGCAGGTTCTGCTTACCCTTCCGGAGCACCTGAGATCACCCCTAGTTTTTGGTGGGGTTCGTGTTGTTTATTCTTCAGTTTTCTATGTTATGTCATGTGTACTATTGTTTTTTTGCTGTTTGTCCTTTTCAGTTTTTGCCATGGCGTTGTCAGTATATTTTCTATTTATGAGTTTGACTGTCCCTTTGGTATCTTTCGTCCCTCTTTTAGAGACCATGGGATGTCTTAGCTTTGTATATTTCATGTGTTTGGAAAATAAGTGCTGTACATGGTAAAAGGAATAAGATGTAACACAATTAGCAATAAAAGCTAACAGAAATTTATAAATTAATGAATTCGGCTAATATAAAGGAATTATATTTTTTCCACTAACTGAGATCAGAACAGATATATTTATATATATATATATATAAAAGTTCACCATGCTTGTCAAGAAAAGCGTTAAAATGGCTTCAATGAAAAGGTCATCGTAAATTATAGTTATATTTAACCAATATAACTTTTAGAATGCTGTGGTTAGTACGTTCTAAATTCATAATCCTGACGTCAAACTGTTATCTATTTTCCTCATTTATCATGAAGCACATTTTTGTAAAAACAAAATGAACTTGTTTAAACTTAGTCTTAATCTGTATAGTGATCCCTATCAACCTTTCCATATTTCAAGTGGTTTGGTGGAGGCCTTGCTAAATTATTAAATATAAGAAGATGTGGTATGTGCCATTGAGACAACTCTCCATCCAAGTCACAATTTGTTACAATTAACCATTATAGGTCAAAGTACAGTCTTCAACACGGAGCCGTGGTTAATACCGAATAGCAGACTATAAAGGGTCCCACAAATGATGAGTGTAAAACTATTCAAACAGGAAAACCAACGGACTACATTATATTAAATTCGAGACACACTTATGAAGCACATCAACAAATGACATCAACTGAACAACAGGTCTCTGACTAAGAACAGGTGCAAACAAATGCAGCTGGTACCAACCTTCACCCTTACCTAATACAATAATGTAACATCACAACATAGAAAGACACACTATAAAATATCAATTGAAATGGCTTAAATCAATCAAAAGACATAATAACACCAAACAAGTGAACATATACTGAACGAATAAATTTGATCTATGACACAGTGTAAATACAAAATTAATAAAGTAAGGTGTGAGAGGTTAAACGATATGAAAGACAACCAACACCTTGGACAACATGCCGTAAAAATAAATGTAAGCAAACAAAAAAGAAAATAGTTTTGTTGTAAGGTGTACAATAATGGAATACGGATTTTTTTTACAAATTATATAATTTTGTTGTTTATAGTACGGGACCAAACACTTATCAAAGCTGGTATGTATTAAAAAAAGAAAGACGAGAATTAAAACTAAATAAGTAAACATTAAATAACTAAAAAGCATTATAAATTGCATCAACAGGTCAAATCAATACGAAAGTACGATTCGAGAGTACTCGCAGTTACTAAACGCTAGGCAAAAGCCGAAAAGAATAAATAATGTAAATTCATGCTCCAAAAACTAAATTCAACTAAAACAAATCCCAGGGATTTAGTGTTTTAACCTCATGGACAGTCAAAGAAGACATGACTTGTACAATACCAAAAGTAAAAGTATCAACGGGCAGTAGGATAGTTAGGAGCTTAACTTTTATCAAATAAGTTTAATGTAATCTCTATTTAGAAATTGAGCGTGGATGAGTATTTATACATCCCTAAAAATAACAACGTTTGAAATGAATACAAATGTAGTTATGTTGCTGAATCAGATTAAATTTAAGTACTTCAAAATGGGTAAAAAAAAGAGGGACGAAAGATACAAAAGGGACAGTCAAACTCATTAATCTAAAACAAACTGACAACGCCATGGCTAAAAATGAAAAAGACAAACAGAAAAACAATAGTACACATGACACAACATAGAAAACTAAAGAATAAACAACACGAACAAAGCTATCATTTTAATGATACACGTCATTATGTTATCTAAAATTGAGAATATAGTTTTTCGTCACTTGAAATTAAACTTTTGGTATTTTGTTTCTTCGGACGAATACATTAATTTACCTGATTTAAAAAATAGAACGAAATTGCTAGTGCATAATTGATGTTTTGCTGACAGTGAAATAAAACGATTACATAAAAGACAAAACGAGAATGTATAATCAAAGACGTTTTATAATTTCGTTTTATGTTATAAAAGTCGTATCTTCTTTGAAGGCCTTTTTTTCAATTTTCTTCCCCAAAAGTAGGCTAGCAGACAATCTTTGTTCAATAGATATTTTTTTCTTTATGGCTCATAAAATTCGTTTAATCAGATTTCCATGCCGAATGAGGAAACTATAAAACTGGAATCGACTTACACATGTCAAAGAAATGTTACAACTTGAGAAGGACATTTCACAGTTTAAATTTAGTTACCTCTGATTTACTTTATGTCATGTTATTTACTTTATTGTCACCGTCTCGCTGTGAAACGATAATTATCAATTAGGAGTCTCTGTAGAAATTAAATCATGTTAAAAGATTTAAGAATTCTTAGACAGTAAATAAGTTTTCTCATGAACATCGATATTAGTATTTTAGTGTAAAGCAAATTCGTGTTGCAGAGAACTGCAATTGTGGCAGTAACATCGAACCATTATCTATCAAAATGGAAAGGGGATGAACATGAGACCACGATCTTAAGAAATGTTAGTAAATGAAAAAGATTATAAATGACAAAATATTTGTCTTCCAGGTTAGAGATTTTTCAGTTGTCAACGATCTATCAAATGAATTTATCTTACAGACGCTTGGCGTTAACCTAAAGCGGTGTTCTGTGTGAAATTCATCAACAACCTTACTGACATCTTTAATTTTTTTTTTTTTTTTTTTTACAAAACTTGATAATTATCTGATAAAATAATTATCTGCATCAATTACATATAAATTCTAACCTCTCAAATATGTGATGTTGAAAGGATAAAAATGAGATATAGGAGGGCTAGATGAAAAATATGTATAAAAAAATCAATGATTGAAACCCAAATTCATCGGCTCTCAAATGAACTCGTTACTTGTATAACACTGACGGTTTTTCTTATTGTTTATTCTGATATAAACCACTACAAGGACAGTTTATATGTATAGAGAGGTTTATCATCGTGGTACTGAGTCGTTTATTGATGTCGACAGTATTTTAATATAGGTACCAGCATCAGGCTATGATCTCATCTATATCAAAGTCAATCGCTTTTGTAACTATCAAAAAATAATACAAAGAAGGATTGTGTCTCGATGTGTGTATCCTACAACACGACACAAGGACCAATTTCAGAAAATTTTAGTTACTAGAAATTTAACAGTGATATGTAAAAATACTGTAATACGTCATAATAGAATTTACATTCATTTGATTTTCAATACAATGAATTGTATTGTTTACACTTCAATTGTCAATTATATATCCCTATTTGATAAAAGTTAAATGCATCATATTGGTAGTATTTTTGGTACAAGAAACCAATAGAGTTACGTGTAAAATATCATTTCGACACCGCTGTTATGTATAAATTTGGAATTCAGTTCTAAAAATATGAGATATGTTTACAGAAGATTTCATTAAAGTAATTTTATACCATCTTATTAGATATTTTTCTTTGATATTTACAAAGGACAACTGAATAAATACTACCATCTTAAAGCCATCCTACCACATTGACAGTCAATTAGATAAAACGTCAAAGATGTGGAAGATAATTGTATCTGTCAACACGTCTATGTCTGTTTTATGGAAACAGGTAGGCTGACCCGAATATGAACAAGAAACCTTATCACTTGCTTGATATATATGACAATTTGTGCTTCTTTGTTACAAATGTGTTTGTTTTTATATTGATTAAGGTGGCTCGGGACTATTCGACTGCGCATAATTTCACGCAGGAATTACAAAAGTATTTTTCGTAAATTCGATATAATTTTTTTTAAAATATTTTGATTGATTAGAAATGTTAAATCATTGTACTTATGTGAATATTAGAACATTTTCGTTATTATCCGTATTTGTTAAAGGGTCAAAATGACATTTCACCCATTTTCACCACTTTCCTGCCAAAATTTGGGTTTTAAGGCAAAATATTTTTTTTCCTTATCGGTGACCTGTATTTTTTATTTGTTCATTCTTTGAAGTTGTATTTCAGCTTTTTATCTTACAGTTTTGGACCAAGTGTCATAGAACGTTGTTTGGATATTCCGATAAAAATATGTCAATACCTCTATTTTCCCTATCATTTCATTGAAAAATTGTCCATTTTACATACCTGTTTAAAAGTAAAATTTTGAGCTTAAATGATCCGTGACCCCCTATTTTTTTTCGACCAATTTGAATCACTTTCTGTAAAGAATAAAATAACAAAAAATATGGCACTTCTGAAAGAAACCCGAGCCACCTTAAAATTATTACACAATGTTGGCTGCTGTTCACCTATTTTTTTCTTTTTTTACCTATTATGTCTGCTTAATTTGTTGTCATCATTGTCAATTTAATGGAGTTTGGTGGGACTGTCATACAAGTGAGAGGTTTAGCTAGCTTTAAAACTAGCTTTAATCCAACATTTTTTAAATATCAAATAGACTGTACCAAGTCAAGATTATGACAGTTGTTGTCCATTCATTTGATGTGTTTGAGCTTTTGATTTGACATTTGATTAGGTACTTTCTGTTTTGAATTTTCCTCGGAGTTCAGTAATTTGTGACTTTATTTATTTTGGATATATATACTATAGATAAATAGAACTATTATCAGCAATTATTAGTTAAATTTTCAATATCCTTTTTCTAAAAAGTAAAATCACAAATTACTGAACTCCGTCAAAGGATGATACAAACAATCTGGTATTAAGGTTAACACACAAAACAATTGCAAACATGTTTTGTGAATTAAGTTTAATTTAGCCTACGTCATTGGTTGAATTTTTAATTTTTCAGAACGTTTTCAAACAATCATAACATTTTGGTATACGCTTTTGAAATAAATACCAGCATGCATTAGCTTCTGAATCGGTAAACTGCAAATGAAAACTGTAGAAACCATCAGTCAGAAATAAGAAATATTTTATATGGTGGTAATATAGAGATGGACTAAATTACATAAGGAAAAAGAGAACTGTTCACTATATATAACAATAAAATTGTTCAATAATTAAACACAGATTTGTTCGGGAGTAAAAGAATATTCATGCGTCACTATTTATCACGACATTTCTGAAGATATTTCTTGAGAACAATTTACGTAACCTGTATCAATACGATTTAACCTTGTCAGTCAATATTTCTCTGATAACAATTACAACAAAGGAAATGCAATATTCATTAGATCCAACTTAAAATTCATCAATTATGCAGTGCAGTACTTGGTGCATTCATATTTTGACACTGAGCGTATGTTGTTTAGAGTCAAATCGCAACATCTGTACATGGATTTGATGATTGATTGATGTTTGTTTTCCATATCACTTTAAAATATTATAAAATATTTCTTAATTTGATGCGACTGTCATACAAGTGAAAGGTTTAGCTAGCTATAAAACCAGGTTCAATCCACCATTTTCTACATTAGAAAATGCCTGTACCAAGTCAGGAATATGACAGTTGTTATCCATTCGTTTGATGTGTTTGGACTTTTGATTTTGCCTTTTGATTTTTGATTTTCCTTTTTGAATTTTCCTCGGAGTTCAGTATTTTTGTGTTTTTACTTTTTTTTTTTGCATTATAGTGCCAGAATATATAGAAATTCTTCATAAGCAAACCGAATGACTCGCGAACGATCTTATGTTGAACGAATATTCGCTTGTATAAAAGGGGCTTTCTTTTATAACTATTTCAAACAAACTAGGGAGAAACAAACTGTCGGGACACCTTTTGCAATTTACCATTAATTAACCAATTTCTCTGACGTCAGTCTATTGATCTTGTGTTCCTGTCATGTGCCTACCATTTTACAGTATCACTTTAAGGTTATCTATGAGGTAAAGATATAACTTTTCTTGTTGCAAAAAAGTATGATTAATATAAAGAACATACCCCGTCTTCTTCTCTGTACCAAATTCTCTTCTTTAGTAAAGTGACCAGCTGATATCGCATAATCATTCCAGTTAAATTCCAGGGAGCATTTTTCGGAATAGTTTCTTCCCTTCAAATATAAATCCCAAAAATAAATTATGTGACATATCTTTTCCCCCTAAATCAAATAGGTAAGGCTGGATATATTCAAGATGCTTGCTTTTAATAATTCTTTTTCCTTTCTATATTGCATTTGTACAAATACTTGTATGCAGTATTTTCTAAAAAAACAAACTTTTTCTTATAAATCAACTCATGATGAAATAAAATCTTCTTTTTTTCTAACAACCTTTATTATTATTATTTTTATTATAAAGGAAAAAAACTAAATATACCAGACAAATTATTTAATAGACTTGATTCGCGTTTGTCTACTAAAGACTTATCAGTGACGCTCGAATCAAAAACTTTTAATTTAAAATCGATAACAAATTTTAAAAGCATTGATAACCCAAAATTTCGAAAGTTCTTGGCTTAATGCAGCACTAGTCTATTCTTAAGGTAGAAAATCCTCAGTATATCGAAAAATTAAAAATTTGATATAAATATGAACACATCAATGATAATTCATGTCAACTGTTGACTACTGAATATCTGAACTAATATACTAAATATACAAATCTGCATAAAAAAAAATTGTATTAGCAATCAAGGAACTTATTTAGCCTTTGATTGAATTGTTAAGTAAATTTTCAAAAATGGCAATCAAAATATTTACATTCGGGTACATTGCGACCATACTGTATCGTGTATATCATAATCTCGTAATGAGCCTGGTATAGGGAAAAAGTATTATGAAATTTTCCCAGCTTATGGTTGGCCTTTTGTGTACTCAAGCAGTCGATTGGAAATCAACTTTGAGGCGCTGTGAGTGGAGTTAAGGGTATACTATATGTTTTATGTGTTCATGAATAACTGCATTGCGTTTATTTACAGTATAGATTTTGAAACCCACTGAAAAGTTCTTGAGAAGTATTTGAAGAGTCTTCTGAATTTTAATAAATTTTATTTAAAATGACGGTAGGCATGGATACTCCGTTGGAAGATGGTCATGATACTATTTGACTTCAATTTCTTAAACAGAATAATAAATTCTAATACCACAAATAACTGTTTTGTCAAGATTTCTATAACTAAAAAGTAGTAAATTTCTAAAATGTTAGTATGTCGCATTTGGGAAAAATAAATACTACAGCGTTTTCCTTTTAGTTAGGATATAAACTGTATATACCAATAACGCATTGTTTTGACCGACAATATATCCGGGATCTATAGACATAGAATCTGTTGAGTGTATCCATTAATTATGACTTCCGCCATGACATTGCAATTTCAATTATAAAACTAATATTTAGTACAACCACATGATATTCATTATTTCAAGATTGAAAAAATTTGGGAAATAAAAAAATTAAAATAATACTTTATATACTGTTGATATGTACAAATATATGTATGCTTTATATATTTGTCCTTCATTTAAAACAAATGAATTTAAATACAGAGGAAAACAAACAGAAATGAAAAAAAATACTTTGTAAGTGTGACGTAGACGTCATAGCAAATCCTGTTGATACTACTGCAAACATTTATGCAAATCTTAATTGTGTCTCATCAATTATACGCCTACCAGGGAACAAAATAAAATTAATGGAAACTGACATTTAGTTACTCGATGTAAAATGAATTGATATTGACACCCGATTAAATTATCGGGTCGAAGTGTCGTTGATAACTTAAATAGTTAGACAACATGTTAGAGGATAAGAACGATGTCATACTAAAATATCTCCCACCGACTTCATAGTTTTTTCCCAATAAGTCTGTTAAGGTCCTTGCTTGATTCAAGAACATAAAGGGTATATTGGTGGGTGCTGTTCCGTCCTTAGATATAGTTTTCATAATAATAAGCAATTAACACTATAAAAAACATCTCAAGAAAAAGAAAAAACAAATGCAGGTGAATAAATATTACTACATGATCCTAAATATATATGGTGAAACTCATTATTTCAATAAAATATTACCAAATTTTAAGCTTATGCTGTTTCATAAGTTACCTGGATGAACGAAGAAGGTGGTATTTAATATAAACTTTCTGGAGAACAAGGTTTGGTTCGTGATGTTCAATTGTATTTATGTTTCCAATTTTTGCCAAGGGGGACAATAATAATTTTTTTTCTTCTATTCGATATTTTTTTAATTCAGATAAAAACAATGCTCTTTAAATCGTTAACATGTATGAAGAATACATTTTTCTAACTTTCTTCCAAGGTTTCAATATATCATTTCAATAGTATTTCTCTATGTTTTGATACATATTTCACTGTGAAAATGTTGTCTTTAAGCGTTCTTGATGCAGGTTGATCCCGGAATATGTTTTTTTAATGATTTCTTACACCTTTTGCTACATAGAAATGGAAAGTTCACAATTGGGAAGCTGAAATCATCTTTTTTGTGGAAATGTTTTATTTTTAACCGACTCTCATTGTCAGTTTCTAGATGTAAGTCTAAATATGAGGCCGACTTTAATGTATTTGTTGTATACTTTGGATAGATGTGTTCAACTTGGTCACCATATTTTTTTAAATTGTTTAGTGAGAGAACAACAGCTATATAACGGAAAGTAAAGTTAAAGGATATAAGTTACATTTTAACTGCATGAACATAAAATACTTTCGCATCACAGCTGAAACCCATACCATATCACGTAGAATAATGGAAATATAACAACCAAATGAACAACTATTACAATAAAAAGCTGAAACTAAAAAAGGACTGATCTTCTAATAAATGTGATCGCAATGCAACATTTGTGTACTGTTATGGCGTCTGAATTTATCACTTTCATATTTTACTTAACACCCTACTTAAAACAATTTTGAAAAATTATATCCAACACGTCAAAGTTGAGAAACAAAAGAAGGTCAAATAATTTTACTTCACGGTAAAAATAACAATTGATTAGACTTCTATAATATCACAAACTTTGAGACTTCCCTTAAAATTCAAATACCACGCCTCTTTGGTTTAAAGGTAGTGTGCTCGCCTTCAGTGTGGAGATCGTAAGTTCGATCCTCGACCTGGTCAAACCAAAATATTTAAAATTGGTATTTTCTGCCCTTATAATAAGTCTTGCTCAAATATGTGAAAAAACACATAAAGAATAATTTGTCCATGTAGGGTAACATGTCTCAATGTGGACAATTATTTCGTACAAGTTATACATAAGGCTCATCATGTCGGTTAAGTACATAGAGGACTTTGTTTAAATCACATCAAGATGTTATGTCATGATATGCATGTAACATTTGACAACGGAGGTTAACACCATCCATCCATTCATCATATCTGCATCCTTCTCCGCAAAATGAATGACACATAAAAATAGATGTGGTTAAAAATATTGGACAATCCATGTATTTTACTAGTTTAAAGTCATAAATAGAATGCTTGTTAAATCGTAAACATGTATGAGTAATACATTTTTCTAACTTTCTTCCAAGGTTACAATATATCGTTTCAATAGTATTTCTCTATGTTTTGATAGATATTTCACTGTCAAAATGTTGTCTTAAAGCGTTCTTGATGCAGGTTGATCCCGGAATCTGTTTTTTAATGATTTTTTACACCTTTTGCTACATAGAAATGGAAAGATCACAATTGGGAAGCTGAAATCATCTTTTTTGTGGAAATGTTTTATTTTTAACCGACTCTCATTGTCAGTTTCTAGATGTAAGTCTAGATATGAGGCCGACTTTAATGTATTTGTTGTATACTTTGGATAGATGTGTTCAACTTGGCCACCATAGTTTTTTAAATTGTTTAGTGAGAGAGCAACAGCTATATAACGGAAAGTAAAGTTAAGGATATAAGTTACATTTTAACTGCATGAACATAAAATACTTTCGCATCACAGCTGAAACCCATACCATATCACGTAGAATAATGGAAATATAACAACCAAATGAACAACTATTACAATAAAAAGCTGAAACTAAAAAAGGACTGATCTTCTAATAAATGTGATCGCAATGCAACATTTGTGTACTGTTATGGCGTCTGAATTTATCACTTTCATATTTTACTTAACACCCTACTTAAAACAATTTTGAAAAATTATATCCAACACGTCAAAGTTGAGAAACAAAAGAAGGTCAAATAATTTTACTTCATGGTAAAAATAACAATTGATAAGACTTCTATAATATCACAAACATTGAGACTTCCCTTAAAATTCAAATACCACGCCTCTTTGGTTTAAAGGTAGTGTGCTCGCCTTCAGTGTGGAGATCGTAAGTTCGATCCTCGACCTGGTCAAACCAAAATATTTAAAATTGGTATTTTCTACCCTTATAATAAGTCTTGCTCAAATATGTGAAAAAACACAGAAAGGATAATTTGTCCATGTCTCAATGTGGACAATTATTTCGTACAAGTTATACATAAGGCTCATCATGTCGGTTCAGTACATAGAGGACTTTATGTTTAAATCACATCAAAATGTTATGTCATGATAGGCGTAACATTTGACAACGCAGGTTAACACCATTCATCCATCCATCATATCTGCATCCTTCTCCGTAAAATGAATGACACATAAAAATAGATGTGGTTAAAAATATTGGACAATTCTTGTATTTTACTAGTTTAAAGTCATAAATAGAATGCTTTTTAAATCGTAAACATGTATGAGGAATACATTTTTCTAACTTTCTTTCAAGGTTACAATGCATCATTTCAGTATTATCTCTTGATGTTTTGATACATATTCACTGTCAAAAAAGTTGTCTCAAAGCGTTCATGATTCAGGTTAATCTTGGAATTTGCATGTTTGGACTGGTATTGTGAAAATAATTGTATATAAGTCACGATAACATATTCGTTACAAAAGTGAGTTAGTTTTTGTGATGTCTGTCATTGATAGATGATGCTCGGTTTGAATGTTTTATCGACTATTATATTATGTATTTGTGCGTTTCTCCGTGATGAGTGTTATAACGTGTGTTTGTGTTGTATTTCTTCCACGTGATGTTGTCATTTACACGATATTTTTTAACATTGTCATAAAAGCGCGACGTGGCTAGCAATAAAACAAGGTTCAGCCCACTTTTCTTTTTGTAAAATTACCTGTACCAAATCAGAAATATGGCATTTGTTATCAAAAGTCCGTTTCGTTGTATGTTGTCATATATTTTTGTTCCACTTCAGTGTTTCTATTGTTCCATTGTTTTCCTTTTTTATTGTTGACTTGTTTCCCTCTGTTTTGATTTGTAACCCGGATTTGATTTCTCTCAATCAATTTATGACTTTTGAGCAGCGGTACAACACTGTTTTTTTTATGTTACTGATTTTTGAAACTTATTTTGACTTTCTGATATTTGGAAACGAACCTGAGAGATTTACACTAATTATTCAAATTATTACAGCTTCTTGCGTGGAATTTGAAAAAAAATTACTTACTCCAATGATGCATACAGTTCCAGTTCATCTCCAAACTCTTCTGAACCCTACAAACACATATTATAAGTTATATGGTTTGCTATGGACCCCGTATGGTTCAATATAGGGTTAGTAAAATCCATACCAAAGGGGAAGCGGCCGAGAGCTAAATCTCCTTTGGATTCTACTAAACCTATATGAATCCGAAGGGGGTCAGTAGCGATCGGTATAACGATTTTATCGCACACAGCACTTTTCCTGCTAGGTTATATATACAAATTAGCAATGATATAAAAAAAAAACAGTAATTAATTACGTTATAATAAAAAGTAAACCAAAGCAACTTTAATATAACATTATTTGTACATACCTGTGATTGTTTTCGTACGGTGACCACTGGAAAGGCATTATTTGTACATACCTGTGATTTTTTTCGTACGATGACCACTGGAAAAGCATTATCTGTACATACCTGTGATTGTTTTCGTACGGTGACCACTGGAAAGGCATTATGTGCATTTGTTTTTAATATTTTCACAATAGATGATACTCTGGTTGCTGGATAAAATATCACCACCTTCTTATTCATGGCATCGGATGCCACTAGCCTACGAACAAGAAAAATGCATGTTATCAAATTTGAAATACAATAATAAACTAGTGAAGATTTGTCATCCGAAGTTGTGTATTTGAAAAAAGAAACAAAACCAACGATGTTGTCTTTTATTCATAGCATCGGAAGCCACTAGCCTACGAACAGGTAAAATGCATAGTATGTCCGATCTCTGTTGAGAACTGACAAAAAATTGTCTTTGTGGGACAGTCATCAACAGAGAATTGTACATAACAAACTAGGAAAGTATAAATTATACCATTAAAGGAGATTTCATATATCGTAAAACTTGGTACGAAGGTTACAATGAGAAAATCTAATTTCAAAATCAAAAAGACCACAGCTAAAATTGGTACAAATTATCCTATAAACTTGAGAATAAAAATGTGGAATGTGTGGAGACAACCACCCGACTAAAGAGCAGAAAACAGCCTATTCTCAATTCGAGCTACACCAAGTTTTGTCACGTGTAAAGCACACGTTATAAAAAAAAATAACTCTAGTAATAATTCTAGGTAAAAAAAACTCAACAAAGATGCCAGGACTAAAATTTTATACTTATGCCACACGCGCGTTTCGTCTACAAAGATGCAACTTAAAAAGTCTGTTTAATTTTCTTTTATGCTTGCACTTGTTCACATAATATCCGACACGACAAGAACGAACTCATAACTGCTAACATAAAATATTTATAAAATCACATATAATACATATAAAACAATCTGTGATAAAAATACGGAACTTCAAGGTAAATTCAAAAACAGGAAGCCAATAAAAACTGTCAAACTCAAACATTATACTTCCTCATACAACGGAACCAATGCAAAACAATTGACATACGCTTGGTGCAAGCACTTTCAAAACAAGAGGCTCTCAAGAGCCTGAATCGCTCACCTGAATTTTTTTGGTTTAATCTCTCATCAATGATTATTTTGGCTTTTCAATTTATTTAAATGTTCTTTGAATCGTCCTATTTTCTTCAAAAGCAAAAAAAAATCATTTTCTCCTATGTTCTATTTTAGCCATAGGAGCTATGTTTCTTGACATACAAGGAAATGAAATATAAAATTTATACTAGATACTCTGAAACTCTAAAACTCATTTAGCCTAAGTTTGGCTGAAATTGATACAGCAGTTTCATAAGAGAAGATTTTTTAAAGTAAGTCAACATGATGAACAAATTGTGAAAAAAGTCTTTAAAGGGCAATAACTCCTAAAGAGGTCAATTGACAATTTTGGTCAAATTGACTTATTTGTAGATCTTACTTTGCTGATCATATTTTCTGTTTACAGTTTATCTTTATCTATAATAATATTCAAGATAATGACCAAAAACTGCAAAATTTCCTTAAAATTACCAATTAAGTGGCAGCAACCAACAATTGGATGTTTGATTCATCTGAAAATTTCAGGGCTGATAGATATTGACCTAATGAACATTTTTACTCCATGTCAGATTTGCTCTTAATGCTTTCGTTTTTGAGATATAAGCCAAAAACTGCATTTGACCCCTATGTTCTATTTTAAGTAACGGCGGCCATGTTTTTTGACGGATCAAAAATCAAAGCACACACTTTGTGCAGGATAATCTAAGGAACAACCATGCTAAGTTTTAACCAAATCCATTCAGTAGTTTCAGAGGAGAAGATTTTTTAAAGTTAGCAAATATGATGAACAAATTGTGAAAAATTGTCATTAAAGGACAATAACCCCTTAAGGGGTCAATTGACAATTTTGGTCATATTAACTTATTTGTAGATCTTACTTTGCTGATCTTTTTTGCTGTTTACAGTTTATCTTTATCTATAATAATATTCAAGATAATGACCAAAAACTGCAAAATTTCCTTAAAATTACCAATTAAGTGGCAGCAACCCAACAATGGTTTGTTTGATTCATCTGAAAATTTCAGGGCTGATAGATCTTGACCTAATGGACATTTTTACTCCATGTCAGATTTGCTCTAAATGCTTTTGTTTTTGAGATATAAGCCAAAAACTGCATTTGACCCCTATGTTCTATTTTAAGTAACGGCGGCCATGTTTTTTGACGGATCAAAAATCAAAGCACACACTTTGTGCAGGATAATCTAAGGAACAATCATGCTAAGTTTTAACCAAATCCATTCAGTAGTTTCAGAGGAGAAGATTTTTTAAAGTTAGCAAATATGATGAACAAATTGTGAAAAATTGTCATTAAAGGACAATAACCCCTTAAGGGGTCAATTGACAATTTTGGTCATATTAACTTATTTGTAGATCTTACTTTGCTGATCTTTTTTGCTGTTTACAGTTTATCTTTATCTATAATAATATTCAAGATAATGACCAAAAACTGCAAAATTTCCTTAAAATTACCAATTAAGTGGCAGCAACCCAACAATGGTTTGTTTGATTCATCTGAAAATTTCAGGGCTGATAGATCTTGACCTAATGAACATTTTTACCCCATGTCAGATTTGCTCTAAATGCTTTCGTTTTTGAGATATAAGCCAAAAACTGCATTTGACCCCTATGTTCTATTTTAAGTAACGGCGGCCATGTTTTTTGACGGATCAAAAATCGAAGCGCACATTTTGTGCAGGATATACTAAGGAACAATCATGTTAAGTTTCATTCAAATCCATTCAGTAGTTTCAGAGGAGAAGATGTTTGAAAAATTGTTAACGACGACAGACGACGACGACGACGACGACGACGTCGACGACGACGACGACGACGACGGACGCCAAGTGATGAGAAAAGCTCACATGGCCTTTTAGGCCAGGTGAGCTAAAAAGGGAAGGTCAAATCTTAACATTTCTTCAGTTTAAAGAAGATATAATCATTTTATAAGACATTAAAATGTTACAAATTATGCTTACACGATTCTTTATATCATAATTTATTAAACCTTTTCAAGATTAAATAGCAAATGTCTCTCATTAGGGGTTTAACTATAGGCAGATGTACATATTTATTTTATAAACTTTCATTTAAAAGACATGTTGCAGAAGAATATGCATCCGTGCAGATGTAATTACCACAATGACGTTGCAAAAAGCCATGTAATTCATATATTTCTTCTAAAATTTGATGTCCAAACTTGCGGAAGTGTATGTTTCCTGTAATAAGCAGTGTCTTAATAATGTGATAAATAACCATTGTTTATTGTATATAAATGCTTCTAAAACATATGGATATAGGTTAATTAAATGCATGGTTTTTAATTTGCAACAGGATAAAGGGATGACCATAACTTATGCAAATAATAAGAAAGATAAATGATGGTAATATATTATGAAGGAAGTTAAATTGAATCAAGCAAGTTCAAATGTCCTCATTTAAAAATGTTCAGTCATGCTAATATAAAATACCAAACAATCATGCAAGCGAGGAAATGAAACCATTGATGCTAAAGTAGTCATTAAAGGGTTGATAACTCCTATATACATATCAACATTAACTAGAAATTACTATCTTAAGAAAGAAGGAGCAGTTGAAACCTATCAAATCCATCGCTTTCATTTGCAAAGTATGTGTTAAAAAAATCTGAAATACGTCAGTCAACCACCATTTATCAAAATGATAATCGTTGGAAAATATTCTATAAAATATAAACATGCGTATTAAAACGTTGTTATTTTTAATACTCATTTAAATATATGTAATTTGCTATTCAAAATATATTTGTCTTTCCTTGGATCCGTGGTACGGAAGAAATAATTTCAATAATACGATTTTTTTTAAGATATGATATTTCACAGCTCGTACGTGCATGGCTATACGGACTTCCCTTGGGAAGAGTATAATTAGGGATTAACTTCTTGATCCAAAAAGGAGGTAAAACCTATCTTAACACACACAAATTGAGTCTTATTTTCATTTCAAACAGAATGGTACGAAGAAAAAAACCAAAATTGAAACATTTAACTTCCAAGGAAATATTTAGTATGTATAGGACAAATATATATCAATTTTGTTTTGAGGGATTGTGTAAAGTGAAGATTAAGAATGTTAACATGCTGTAAAAGGAACAATCCTTTGTTTTTTCTATGAAATTAATTGAATATACTATACTTTTCGGTCTTCTCAGGAGCTTCCCATTCTAATAAAGGAACTCCTTTCAGATGAATGTGAATATCATAGAGACCTTCATTAAACAAATCACCCGACCACTTGGCTACCTAAAAAAATAAAAAAAGCAACGTGTATTGCGAATACTTCTTTACAAAAAGATCAATGATATGTATAAATACGACAGGAGTTACAGTCATAAGCATAACTGGGAAAAAAAGAAAATACACAGAAACATCATTGTTTGGTCTCTTATTGTTCGGTTGTGGAGGAATATTCCGGAATTTATTTTTACTTTTTATAAGTAGATATATACATCTGCTGTTAAGGCAAAACTTCATACATAAGACATGAGTGGAAAACATTTTGACTTTATCGTGGAGAGTTAATAAAGGTTACATTAGTTTACTGATTTTCAACTCTCATAAATCGGTAAAATAGAAAATTGACGATAGTAAGACTTGAATAAAACCAAATGATAAATATCAGTTACTTAATGATTTTTATATTCACCAAAGAAATGACAATAAGGCAAATTATACCTTCATATTAATTTCAAAATGAAATCACGGCATAATTATAAATTTCAGCCCGGAAACTAGATTTATGTACATGCGACACGTATTGGGTGGCATTATAGTATTAACTTTCCAGAAACTAAGTTTGCTAACACAATGATTGGACAAAAATACAGCAGCTACTGAACATATTTCTAGAGGCAGCTGATTGATGAATCGGGTGAAAAAATATATGTGATTTCTTTTAATTTTGTTCTCATTGCATGATAAAAGACATAAGAGCACTTGTGGCATTAGATTTCTAAAGTTGGCAGAAAAAAACCGTCATGAAACATAATATTTCTGAATATTATAATGTAAGCAACTGTGTACTAGGTTCTTGATCAGTTATAGAAAGTGATGAACATTACAAAAAGGCAAACAGTATCTCAAGACCAAGAAAATGCTGCCATACCACCGATTTTTATGCGACTTTTCTTGACGATAGGATTCTACTTTAAATTTCACTTAACGCCTATATTTTTCATTGAACCAGTTTCGACCTTTTTTGTCAGATTCCTTTTTTTTGCATTTGATTTTCCCGCTCCGACATTATCATAAGTGTTTTATTTCCCTATTACCTTTAGAAAAAGAAGTTTGGGTAGCCCTATAGTTACCTTTTTGATTCCGATCTAGCCTTACACCATATGTGTTTAATAGTTTAGATTGATATAACGTCAATTTCCCAACTCTTGTGTGCAAACAGGGATCTATTTGTTTTATGGTGGAGGTAGCATGAGTAAACAACATACGTTCGTTTGTAAAACTGGCAATCATTGTCTGTTTTTAATATCGGAGTTGAACGCATCTACCATAAGCAAGGTTTGAACTCAAAACATATCACGTCAGTGTAGATAAGTTACTTAGACCACTCAACATCATATTTTACTCTTATCAATCGAATGCATTTGAGGTATCCTATAAATATTTGTTCTAATTTTGTATAATATAAGTATACAATTTAACTATATTCAAAGTACAAAGAATGGTTGATAAATTTGTATTGCTAACAAAATACGATCATATCCATATCGAAATAATAACATCGTATAATTATAACTTCAGATCCGGAAATAATTTGTAATATATGCGACACGTATTAGATACGATCTTTTGTTCGATGTAATTAATCTTTCCATCTTGGTTTACCTTTCCGTATTTACATAGCTTAAGGATGTTTGCTTGTCATGTTTTTGAATTTTTGTCAGATGTTCGAAATCCTCTGGTTTTATCCATTTGAATGCCTTAAAAATTTTTGCCCATGAACCCCCTTTGCGAAATAGCATTTTCACAAATCTAACATATCGGAATATTTGGTAATGCTATAAACATGTAACATATTACGGTGATATTCATTGCAAAATAATAATAATACCGCATAATTATCCATTCCGATCCGGAAATAAGATTTGACACATGCTCCTTTGTATATACAACATTTCCTTTCTGAGAAGCAATTATTTAAATAAATGTAAGTGTGCACTTTGTGAATGATTGAACGAATTCGATTTGACATAAATTAAAAATATGCACTTCCGCATAATACTGACACTCAAAGAAGTGAAATAGGTTTTCTTCTCATTTTGAAAAAAATCGTCAGTGGTCATATCGATCGGAACACATTGGCTACAGTTCCGATGAATAAGTCCGCGTTAATTGCATAAGATACACTAATTAATTAATTGAACTATCATACATAAAGGATTTTTTCCCTCTATTTCTTCAATTGAAATATACGAAATATATAATGCAGAAAGCTTCATTCATTAACAAATTATAGTTAAACAAAGGAGTTATTATATATAGAATATATCGTATTCCGAAAATCTATAAGTGTTTGGAGTTTCTTATTAACAAACAGGCATTCGAATCTGAGAAGAAGCACTGATTAAAAAAACTAATACGTAAAACACGAATCTAGAGTAAAATAGCATTTTCATGTAGATACAATTATATTAAGGAAAGCAGTTAAAATTTTAAAATAGACTGTAATTCAAGAAAAAAACAGGACAGACATTTACCATTAACACCAACATAAGCGGCAGCCCATAACTTATTTCATTGGTTGATTCAATTAGGATTACTGTCAGACTTATTGTCATTCTTACGACTCCGCCGAGGAATGAAGCAGCGCCAATCAATGCGAATGTACCAGAGTAAATTGAATGATTTTCGTAACCTAAAACGCTGAAATAGAAAATTAAAACTAGCTGAAACACGGCTCTCAAATGTTAGAAAAAAACTGAAAAATTGTCTTGTGCTTAATGTGAATGGTTCTCCAGTTTAATAACATTGCCTAAAGTTTATGAAGCTCTTCTAAAAGACTCCGTTAAGATACCTACATCACGTGTACTTTGATTACGCTAAATGTGCCCCAATTATTCATATATACGTCGAATTATCAATATTTTCAATTCATTTACAGCTTGATTTGGATCATGAAAATGATTTTCATATCACAGTCTTTTACATACAGTACATGCATGTACTTACTCAACTAAGACAGTAGCAACAAGTCTTCCATATGCTGCACCACAAAGTAAACATGGAACAAACAGTCCACTTGGAACGCTGGAACCGTATGTCCAACAAGCCAGGAGAAAGAAAAATATTACAAATAACGCCAAGGAACGTATACTAAATTTACCTATAAAAACAAATGTATAGTATATGATTACTTATCATTCTTCTTAAGAATATTTTAAACGAGCATTTGAGACAAAATGGGCGATCGATTTTGACCATAAAAATGTCCCATTACAATTAATTGTGTTGTGTCTAAAACTTCTTGGGTCTCTACATATAAAATCACTTGATTATTTTTCCTTACGAAACTCCATAAACATTTAGCACTTTTAAACATTAAAAACGTTTCTATGTTTGAAAACATGATTCTGGTGCCTCTTTGAAGTGTTTTGTTATCTCGACATTATTAAAATTCTGTGATATTTTTTTTAATTATTTTTAAACTTATGCAAGCTCTAGACTTATATCTAAACACTTGTTGTGAAGTATATTTTATAAACACCATCAGGGATATAAGGCTGCTAGCTTGGTATGTAAATCGCGCGTTTTGCCTACAAAAGAACCATCAGAGGCACTCGTTCAAATAGTTTTAGGCCAAATCCTTTACAAATTTGTAACGTTGTAAAAATTCCGATAACTAGCACTAATGCAATCTACTAGTATGTCTGGGAGTTAGAAAATTTAATGTGTTGAATAACTTACCACCTTATGAACAGTTAACTTACAGAAAACGGAAGTGTTAATGTTTTAGTGTAAGCACAAAAGAGTTGCCTACTGTACACCCATCAATTAGATAACCACCAAACGATATTGAAACACCAAAAACAAGATTAAAGGTTATGAACGACCAGAAAATAAAGACATATTTCAATGCGTTTTATTTGCATGTTTGTGTACAGCTCCTACTATGTGTGACTTTTCCTTGCTCTTGGGCTTGATTTCATGAACGCGATATGATAAAACTAAACTTCATGAAATATACCTTGCTCATAATTGTGTACGCCAGACGCGCGATGAGTCGACAAAAGACCTATAAGTGATGCTAGAATGATAAAGATTAAAAGGCCAAAGTTCTTGTTACTTTTTAGAAATGTTTAGAAGTTGTAATCGTAGCGCTTTGACAGTGTAAAATTGTGCAAATTGTACTTGTTGATTAATATAAAATGTTTTTGTTATGATAATTCCAATGGATAATCAGTATTGATATCTTAGACCATAACCACTACCGACCCAAAAAATAGTTGACTACTTAAAATTATTTATTGTCCTGATGTGAAAGAGTTTTTTTTAATCCGATAAGCATGAAGACTTAAAAACCTCTGACAATTTAATTTCTCTTTGCCGAAAAAAAAACGAAAATGCTTTTATATATACTTACCTACCCAAGGTCTCCACCTTTGGGTAGGGTTTTGGCAAACCAAAATATTTTAATTGTGGCATAAGACTATTTGTACACAGATCATAGTAGTTTACCTTCTTGATGAAACAACTGTTTGATTGCCTCCTCTTGTGAATTAAAGAGAAGTGTAGCCATGTCGTTATAATAACCATCTTCACAGAAGTATGTACGCACAAAGTCTTGCGTTGTTTCGTTTGTAGCGTTAATTATCTAAAAAAATATTACAAAGTTTTAGACTTTTGTTTATTTGGTGTTGATTTGTCTTAAAAATTTGCTTATAATGTATTTTGTAGTTTTCCCAATATATTTACATAGTTTTATAAAACATCATTCACATAACGGGACCTTTGTAATTTGACATGCTCCCTCTTTATCAGTCCACGAATATTTTTAAAAGTTATTATATTAATGTGAAAAAGTTAACAAATCATTCTCCATTTATCCTTGTTAACTTATAAAAATGGAAATGAAACAAAACCGTGTCCTTTGAGATGATTATGCATGATCGTGATGTTGATAAGATCATTCACAAGACCGGATCCTTCTAATTTGACAAAATCCCTTGAACCTTAATGTTGTTTATTATATACATGTGCCAAAAAAGAATAATCATGCAATGTCCATTTATATTTCTTTCAGTTGTATATTTCTTTCAGCACAACGTGCGCAGCATAAAGATATATTGAGAAAAAAGAGTATCTTGTCATTCTAGTCAGCTTTTTCGCTTCAGTGCCACTTACTTTTCAATAAATTAAGAATGATTCTGGACAAAAGAAACTCATATAATCTGTTATTTGGCATTATTAGTAATAAATGTTATTTTAAGGAGTTCATTAATGTTTAATGTTAAAATTCGTCCTTCCACTCATACTTTCGAATAAATTTTATCGAACTGTATTCACTTTGTGATTCGATTAAGATGACCGAGTTATCAATAAGGCTTCATTTTTAGTATATATTCTTCCATTTCATACAAACACCTAAAATTTAAACAACAGCCTAACTGTTCTTGTACTGCCTTCGTTTGATTGAATAAGTTATTAACGAACCAAAGCATTGCTTGCCGGTTAGGTTTTGACACTGTTGTTTGATGACTGGCATAACCTTATTCCAGTACCTAAATGGCACTCTGATATTTTGATGGCTGAACATAAATCTTTTAAATCATTTTAGAAAAATGATGTTGCTAAAACCTGATTTCATCATAGATCAGTGACCATTGATTTCGTAATTCTAGTATGGACGGACATAGCAACATTCCAAGAATATATTTAGATTTCGGAACATTCATCCCGATTCAAAATCATAGTTGAGTTGAAATTAAAATCCTTCAACACGGCCGATTTATATAGTGATGAAGATGCAAGGTTGAATTTCACCATTCACGTTTGTCTGAATTTGATGCGACTGTCATACTAGTGAGAGGTTTAGCGCTATAAAACCAGGTTCAATCCACCATTTTCTACATTTGAAAATACTTGTACCAAGTCAGGAATATGACAGTTGTTGTCCATTCGTTTGATGTGTTTTGTCATTTGATTTTGCCATGTGATAAGGGACTTTCCGATTGAATTTTCCTCGAAGTTCAGTATTTTTGTGATTTTACTTCTAGACTACGGTTTTACCCGTGAGATGCGTATTTAGGTTGACAGACAAACAATAACAAATCATGATTTTTTTTATCACTAAAAGTTGTTAGAAGATACCCGCGATAAATACAAAATTGATACTTTTAAATTCAGAATTCATTGTTCATATTTTTTTTATTTTCAGTTTAAATGAAATTTCCACAAATGTTTTATATCATGATTCAAACACCCATCGTTAGTGTTTTTTTAAAGTCCTTTGATAGATTGTATTTCCTAACAGTATAATAATACTTGTTAAAGAAACTATGTATATGCAAAGGGGACAAAACTTCAAAAATGAAAGGGCAGAAATCCGAAACCGTTGGTAATGACATTCAGAAATATTTTCCCCGAAATATTTCCTCAACTAACCAAAAATCTATAATCTATAGGGCGAATAAGAAACAACGGTTTGCATATTACCTTTAGGGTAGAGAGCCGTGTTGATTTGCGATACTTGTGTAAGACAGAGAAGTGACACACAAAAAAGGTCTCCTCATTTAGTATAATAGATGAACGAATAATATCAGTTTTAGTGCACACAAAGAACTTCGTTAAGCACAACCTTGCTTTAAAATAAATTTTGACATTTTGAATGTAAAGGACGTTTGGAAGAACACAACTATAACTGTATTCGTAGAACAACCAAAACTGTAGACGCATATGGTAAGTTTATGGTATGCTTTTCTAGAAGAATTTTGTATTTTTATATTTCATTAGTGATCATCGTGTACTAATGCAAAAAGTGAAACTCTGGTTAATTAACAGATTCTAACCCTTACACCTAATGGTATGAAAAAAGAAAAACTACAAAACATTTCCAGAAAAATTCAAAACGAAATGTCCCTTATTAAATGACAAACAACTCAAGATACACCTAACACACCAAACGAATGGAAAAAAATAATCATATTCCTGACTTGGTACAGACATAAACGCGTGGAATATTTTAGTGCAAGAGACATGCATTTTCATTCTACATTTTTCAATGTCTATCTTTTAAAAATTATGTCAGTACCAAGGCACTGGTTGCATTAAAATTGAACCGAACACGTGCGATGTCTAATTTAATATTCCATGCAGTTAATACATGTAAAAGAGGATGGTTTATGCTAAAAAAATCTATGCAGTGAACAATTATTTCTTTGATAAATAGTTGTACGTGTACTTCCTTGAGATAAACATGCGTTATATGTTAAACTAGTAAAATTAATCTCTGGTCAACAATGATGCATAGTCATGCAACCCGAAAAGTGTAAGCTGTGATTGCATGTACAGTGCATTTAATCACGTGTTCCATTAAGTATGCATACCACTGTTGGAATCGCCTTACATTCTCCAAGTAACATAGAACCACCAAATGCAAATAATGCAGTGCAAGCTGAGATTAAAACTGCTTCTAAAACCCTGAAATAAATTTAACGTTAAAGGAAGCATAGAGATTCTATATACCCAAGAATATGCCACACTATGTCGCATTTCCATATCCGGCGAACAGTTCGGTGTTAGAAGTTATTTATCATAGAAATGTTAACTTTCCATGTGAAATAGATGAACAGGAATATATTACCCCTCTTGACATCCTACATGAGTTCACCATAAGTTTATGTTAGGTAAGCTTTCATTAATCTTTATTAGTAGAGCGGTCATGGTATTGTCATTAACTCGATTAAGACTTGATCATACAAAAATGACCGTTTCAGATTGAAATCTTGCTACCAGTGTTTCGTCTTCAAATCATGGTTGCTTGGTAGTCCAAACTGTACCTTCATACATTGTACTTCATTTTGTTCACAACCTGTATTTAAGGGAATGTTTGCATAAGGAGTAGTCACTTTCATTCAATACTATTTTCCACGTATGCATGTTTTATATCTTCTAGATACTACAAATAGTGTATTACAACTACTACTAGGTGTCACACCACCAATTACTCCCTCCAATTTAGAACGTATGTGAAAGTAGGCCTACTCGGACAAAATATAGTGCATTTGGTGTCATTGTTTACCTAAACTAACCAACAAATTGGTAGAAATGAAACTTTTAGTGAAAGGGAAATATATTAAGACCATTTTGAGCTAAAATTTACTTGTTTGTAAGTTTGCATTCAAAATTGAGGATAATGCACTCCATAGTATACTAATTTAAGATTTCCAGAAAACCAGGGGTTATTTTTAGTGGTACCTCTATTCGGAAGACCTTTTCTTTTTATATGATTTTAAACATCTGTTGAAAATTGGCATGTAGAAAGTTGATACATATACCATTCAGGCTATACCTGGTTTCTATGAAGTTAAACTTAAGGTAAAATATTTAGAAAGCTGTGAAAATTTCAAAATTTGGTTGAACTGATGGGGACTTTTAATTGGTGGTATGACACCTACTACTACTACTACTACTACTACTACTACTACTACTACTACTACAACTACTACAACTACTACTACTACTACTACTACTACTACTACTACTTACTACTACTACTACTACTACTACTACTACTACTACTACTACTACTACTACTACTACTACTACTACTACTACTACTACTACTACTACTACTACTACTAATACTACTACTATGTATATGTTTTAAAACTGTTAGACTTTAGAGAACATAACATTTTTATCTTAGAACTGTGCCGTCAGGGTCTAATTTTAATTTTACAATCTGAAGGTTGTTATTTGGTTGTCAATTTTTGTACCAAGTCAGACATGTGGCAGTTGTTATTATATAATTTGTTTCTACGTATGTTGGCTTTTGTTTTTGTTGCACTACAGTGTTCCTGATGTTCCTTTGTCTTCTTATTAAAGTTGATGTATTTCCATAGGTTTAACTTTGTAACCCGGATTTGTGTTCTCTCCATCGATTTATGACTTTTGAACACTGGTATATTACTGTATTTGCTACCGATATAATCCTTACCTGACAACCTTGTGCTTCTTCTGAACATGTTTCATTCTATATTTGGTAATAAGTTTATTGAGATGATTAAACAGTGCACCCATAATGCCGCCTATAAAGCCCATAACAATAAAGACAGCCAGATCTAAAATATTCCAAAGTCGACATCCTATCCCAGTATCATTAGAGCACTACAAGAAAAGTTGTGAAGTTTTTAAGACATGTGACCGAGTCAAATTATCTAAATAAAAGATAACTAGATAAATAGGTGACTGCTTAACGTTCAGTTGCAAATATTACATATATAATTAGGACAACAAGTTTTAAACCTGCATGCTAAAAGACATATTCAAATGTTAGCTCACGAAGGAGCATTCTAGGAGAAAATCAAGTTTCAGACTTTATATTCTGATTCCTAACTATCCATTGAATCAGCAAGTACCATTTTAAAATTTTTTATTTAACCAGAGGAACTGTTCCTCTGGTTCCGAACATTTTCACGAGAACATAAATATATTAAAAAGCACGGGACCCCTTATTACGCTGTTTCGAAACTATTCTAATATAATTCATTTCAATTAAAAACATCCTATGTATCAAACTTTTTGATTGATTCATAACAATCAACGTACCTTAAAGACACCAAAGTTGATTAATCCTGGCAAGTAGAAAAATCCCCAATCATTACTATCAATCCCTGATAGGAAGAAATTTAATGAGTAGGTTGCTGCCATCGAACAAAAGAACTGTAAATGATATAAAGTAAAACTTCAGGGTATCACCAGCCCAGTAGTCAGCACTTATGTGTTGACTTGAATTATCATTGAGATGTTCATAATAAAAAAATAACTGTTAACAAAACTTTGAAATTTTGAAAAAACTAAGGCTTTTCTACCTCGGGAATGGATTACCTTAGCTGTATTTGGCAAATCTTTTAGGAAGTTTTGGTCCTCAATGCTCTTCAACTTCGTAATTTATTTGGCCTTTTAAACATTTTTGGATTCGAGCATCACTGATGAGTCTTTTGTAGACTAAACCCGCGTCTGGCGTAAGTGTAAAATTTTAGTCCTGATACTGTATTTATTATGAGTTTATCTACAGATGTAACTTAGGTGAAAGAAAGACAACTCTGATCTAACTCATACGTTAATACCAACTTTAATGCACCTGATGAGCATTTTGACAATATATTTTTGAACTGTTTCGGTGTAAGGTAGTTACTAATATTTATAGATTGAATAAAACAATTAATAATAACTAGAATAAAAGCAAAAAAATGTAACTGTTAGATATTTACATACTTGTGTTTATTCTGGATGTTGTTGAAAAGATGCATAATGATGAATTATTCACGTTTTGGAATCTTAATATTAATCCTAAATGCAATGGAATTCTAAATTGTGACATAGTTTCTAAGGAAATATTCCTGCGTGTCTAACAAATTTTCAACTCACTGTTCGCCAAGTTAATTTTTGGTTCCAAAAAGAGCATCCTTCCTCTAAACTAAACAAAACTCCTCCTATTGGAGCACCAAATGCAGCTGTAACAATATAGGATGAAATAAAGGGACACAGTTCCATTTTGTTTTCCATTTATCTTCTTATTCAATAGCCAAGCTTTAATTATTTTTTTTAAGATAAAAAATATTTAGTATGAATTGTCTTTAAAAATAATAATGTGATGATCTCCATGTAATGGGTAACAAATGTATATGATTAAATCCATGTTATAAGGTATCTGGTGGATAGAAGTTTAACTGGCATTGATTTATACTGCATCTTGTTTGATTAATAATTTGATGAGCAACATGACCAGTGTCACATGAAGAGTAGAATTTGTTAATCCTCCTGTAATGTCCTGAAATCCTCTCATGTCTGTGCTTGGGGTTCTTGTTGCTCAGTCTTTGTATACTGCTGTTTGTTTTTTGGTCGTGTTTAATATATTTGCCATGATAATTATTGTCAGTTTGTTTCCGACTTATGTGTTTGAATGTCCTTTTGGTGTCTTTCCCTTCTCTTTTAGACATATTTAATTCTATATCATTTAAATTCAGTATACCCTTAAATAGTGGTTATAGACTTAAGTGTTACATCTGAAAACAAGAATGTGTCCATAGTATACGGATGCCTCACTTACACTATCCTTTTCTATGTTCAGTGGACCGTGAAATTGGGAATTAGAAAGATCATATCATAGGGAACATACGGCTTTTTGCATTTGCGCCGATCTGCATTTCTTTTGCGCCGATATTTTCTTTCATTTGCGCCGATTTTTTTACAGGTAAATTACAGGTAAATGTTAGTTTTCATTTATCCTTATTAACCTCTTCCGATCGTGCAAGGGCTGTATAGCCAGTCAAGGTCATTACAAACTTCCATTTGTTGTTAGGCAGTTGTACAAATGATATGAATGGTCAATCATAACATGTGTATGACTGATGTCCTCTGCTCAACACGGGGAGATGGAAGAAGGATATCGAGCAGGAAAAGTCAAATTAAAATCACTAGGTTGATATACTTTAAAATCAAGAAGTAAAATTCTAAGATAAAAGCACTCTGTTTATAATAAAATGCAAATTAAAAATCTATTTACAACATTAAAATCACAAATCTGTTCTTGCCGAGTATTTCTTGTGATTTCGTCTCTTTTATATTTGTTGTAATTGTCAATTATAACAAAGTCAATCTTTTCTATCTCTGGATTACGTACTGATGCGGGCATTTCTAGAGTTCGCTTTTTTTAACATACGTAACGGCCTGGATTACATAAGTGAACAACGTTTATAACCAAATTTTACCAATACACTTTCAAGGTATAGAGCATGTACAAGTATTTACTCACCTGTGTTAAGCTGTGAATGCAATTAGGAGCAAATGAAAAATCGGCGCAAATGAAATAATGACAATTTTAAAAATTGGCGCAAACGTCATACGCCCGGAACATATTTACTAAGTTTCAAGTTGATTGGAATTCAACTTCATCAAAAACTACTTTGACCAAATACTTTAACCAACAGCTTTAACCTGAAGGGGTAAAGACGAATGGACGAAATGTGGGGCATAACACGACTGCTCATATATATTCCACTTCAATAAACATTGCAAGGAAAATGATCAATCTACCACGTGATCATTATTCTTACCTGCTACCCCGGCTGCTGCTCCACCAGAAACAAAATCTCTCTTGTCTCTGAAAATCAAAACTATTATAATAATTATTTATTATTGTCATTATTATTATTTGAAAATCAAATCATGCAAAATCGATTTAAATTACTTTTTTTTACAGGAAAAAACAAATCATTTAGACAGTCTAGACAATGAATTACATTGTAGATCTTGATACAAGTTTCAGAACTTTCTAATCAATAAAGATTTCCTTTAGAATGTACAAATTAACCTTTCTATGTTGTGATGTTACAATAATGTTTTAGGTTGGGTGAAGGTTTGCGCTTATATTACAACGTTTAAAACTGCAGCAGTTGTGTGCACCTGTCCTAAGTCGGGAACCTTATGTTTAGTGGTTGTCTTTACTTGGTGTGGTTCATCAGTGTTTCTCGTTTCTCGTTTTTTATATAGGTTTTCCCGTTTGAATTGTTTTACGCTAGTCATTTCTGAAGACCGTACTTTGACATATAATGGTTTACTTTTACAAATGATATCTCATAGATGGAGAATTTGCTCATTGGCACTCATACCACATCTCCTATATCTAGTAACAACATTGTAATAGATAAACATTTCGTTTACAATGAAATTTTACTGAAAATTAACCCAACTGCATGGTATGTCTATACCATGTTAAGCTATCTGGACCATGTGTTGCATTGTATGTAAAATTGAGAATGGAAATGGGGAATGTGCCAAAGAGACAACAACCCGACCATAGAAAAAAAACAACAGCAGAAGGTCACCAACAGGTCTACAATGTAGCGAGAAATTCCCGCACCCGGAGGCGTCCTTCAGCTGGCCCCTAAAAAAATATATACTAGCTCAGTGATAATGAACGCCATACTAATTTCCAAATTGTACACAAGAAACTAAAATTAAAATAATACAAGACTAACAAAGGCCAGAGGCTCCTGACTTGGGACAGGCATTTGTTCATTCGTATCTTATGATTTGGTTGTTGGTGGTTAATGTAGTATGTTGTAATGTCAAATATTTTCTTTTATCCTTTTCATGTGTTATTATAATGATTTTTTTTTTCTCGTCATTTATTATTATAATTGTTGAGGTCGTTTTGGGAAGTATTTTTTGATGAATGAAAAAAAGTGATGCTTATACTTACCGATCAGTTCTAAAGTAACTGTATGAGTTTATATTAACTCTTTTGAAAGCTATACTTTGGAACTGTAACGTAAAAGTGATGCTAATACTTACCGATCAGTTCTAAAGTAACTGTATGAGTATATATTAACTCTTTTGAAAGCTATACTTACCGATCAGTTCTAAAGTAACTGTATGAGTTTATGTTAACTCTTTTGAAAGCTATACTTACCGATCAGTTCTAAAGTAACTGTATGAGTATATGTTAACTCTTTTGAAAGCTATACTTACCGACCAGTTCTAAAGTAACTGTATTAGTTTATGTTAACTCTTTTGAAAGCTATACTTACCGATCAGTTCTAAAGTAACTGTATGAGTTTATGTTAACTCTTTTGAAAGCTATACTTACCGATCAGTTCTAAAGTAACTGTATGAGTTTATGTTAACTCTTTTGAAAGCTATACTTACCGATCAGTTCTAAAGTAACTGTATGAGTTTATGTTAACTCTTTTGAAAGCTATACTTACCGATCAGTTCTAAAGTAACTGTATGAGTTTATGTTAACTCTTTTGAATGCTATACTTACCGATCAGTTCTAAAGTAACTGTATGAGTTTATGTTAACTCTTTTGAAGGCTATACTTACCGATCAGTTCTAAAGTAACTGTATGAGTTTATATAAACTCTTTTGAAAGCTATACTTACCGATCAGTTCTAAAGTAACTGTATGAGTTTATGTTAACTCTTTTGAAAGCTATACTTACCGATCAGTTCTAAAGTAACTGTATGAGTTTATATTAACTCTTTTGAAAGCTATACTTACCGATCAGTTCTAAAGTAACTGTATGAGTTTATGTTAACTCTTTTGAAAGCTATACTTTGAAACTGAAACGTAAAAGCAAATAATTTGTTTGTATTCAAAAAAGTTCTTAAAGCAATAAGATATTTAAATTAGATTCAAAATGAGTAGATGGTTTCAAATCATAGTTCTTAATTTTTTGAACGCTTTTTGCATTGTTTTGTTCTATGCATCACTTTTACTTTTTTTTTTATTTCCCTTTAAATAACTGCAACAAATGGCAACCAATAAACAAACAAAGAACTAACCTCCAGTGTTTTTTCATTTGTATTAAGGATTGATTACGGAAAGTAAACTTCCTGTCCGCTTTTATACTTTGGCACTCATTTTGAAGTTTTAGTGATTGGTTTACGCGCTGTTTTTCAACTCTTTGCGTTGTATTGTCACTTGTTTAACAAGTTATCCTGTAATAAAACTGTATTATGATGTTAAATTGTATTTTGTTTTAATTTTGATTCGTAATCAAAATTGTTTTTTCGGGGCCTTTTATAGATGACTATGCGGTTTGGGCTTTGTTCATTGATAAAGGCCGTACGGTGACCTATAGTTGTTAATATCTGTGTCATTTTGGTCTCTTGTGGAGAGTGGTCTCATTGGCAATCATACCACATCTTCTTTTTTATATTTGTTTCCGATATTCGTATAATGTTCATGCTAAAACAGTATACTTAAGAATTTACCTGTGGTACTCCAGCACCAATTATAGCACCACTGTGAATCATAGGACCTTCTTTTCCAACAAATAACCCTGTCAATACAAAGTTGAAATAAATACGTGAACCATCAGTATTGATCATATTTTGTATATTGCAGATGAACAAATACAAATATGGAATTATAATAATATTACTGCAATATTGTTCACAAAACGAACCAATTGTGTCGGTTCACAATATAAAATATGTAGAGAGATATTATGGTTTGATTTTCAACGAGACAACTTTAGTTTGAAAACATATGATATATACAACGACACCACACACTCAACAATGAGCAAAACCAATACCGCAAAGTAAGATATAAAAGGCCCGGGTAAACCAAATGTGAATGTTTCATAAGATCGTATACATTCATTAATATCTTATATCAATATCGTTGAGGAAATTTTCAGAATTTTATACGTTTCCTTATCTGCGCAGTGTTGCCTATTCTAGACGATCCAGTATATACTAAATTTGATGCTCGCCTTTTTTGGGGTAAAATTAGTATAAGTTATTTTACTGTTATCAGGATTTTGACCTTGAGTTTAACTTACCCCCAGCCACACTAAACAGTACACCAATCGCTTTAGCAACCAAAGTTCTAAGTCTGCCAACATTTGGAATCTTTACACCGTTTAAATAACATTTGATTTCTGGTATTCCCGAACCAGCAGCAACTGGCTAGAAAACATTTAGAAATGTACAGAATCATTTACAGCAAATTCTCTTGAGTGTGTAAGTAAATTAAAGATAATAACTTGCTTGCTAGCTGAACCGTGAAATAATTTGTAGGTAAGATTTACTACCCTCCTCCTTTCGTAGTAGTCTAGTCATACAGACAGATAGATTAGCTATCTGTCGGACTAGTCTACTCTTAAAGGGTTCCAATAATGAATTTCAGCCAGAAACCTAGCTAACGAAAAAATATTACCTTTACCTACACACTCAAGGTATTTGCTGTAACTACTACATGTGGTATCTGATAAAACCTCAGTAAAAAACAAACCAAAGTGGCCCATCTTGCAACAAAAACACGATATAAGATGCAAATGGATATCTTTTTTTTTTTTTTAATTTTACAACTGTATATTTAGGATCCATGATCTGTAAAAAGGAGATATACATGGAACTTTGCAAGTCCATAATACTTTCTCAATCTTTACTGGTGACCCAGACACTACCATTACGAGACATTTGCATGTGTAAATAAATGAGTGAAATGAAACTAGTGTGCACTCACCTCAATAATAACTAATGAAGAGGCAATTATGCAAAATCCAACATTAAACAAAAGTAACCAAAGAAAGGAAACAACCAGACATCCATCATCCATACATTTGTATATAGCTGTGTATCTAAGGAAAATATTGCTTGTAATATTTTATTAAGGTGTGCGTTCGGGATTTGAAGGTAGAGGCGTGTGTATACGTTCATCGAGCGGTTAGAGGCAAGCATTTTTTTACGTTTAGTATACAAACTAGAGGCTCTCAAGAGCCTGTGTCGCTCACCTTGGTATATGTGCACATTAAACAATGGACACAGATACATTCATGACATAATTGTGTTTTGGTGATGGTGATGTGTTTGTAGATCTTACTTTACTGAACATTCTTGTTGCTACAATTATCTCTATCTATAATGAACTTGGCCCAGTATTACAGTGGAAAATATTTTCTAAAAATTTACAAAAATTTATGAAAAATGCTAAAAATTTACTATATAACACCTTAGGGGGTCAATTGACTATTTTGGTCAGGAAAACTTATTTGTAGATCTTGTTTGGCTGAACATTATTGCTGTTTACAGTTTATCTCTATCTATAATAAAATTCAATATAATAACAAACTAGAGGCTCTAAAGAGCCTGTGTCGCTCACCTTGGTCTATGTGAATATTAAACAATGGACACAGATGGATTCATGACAAAATTGTGTTTTGGTGATGGTGATGTGTTTGTAGATCTTACTTTACTAAACATTCTTGCTGCTTACAATTATCTCTATCTATAACAGTACTTTCTGTGGAACATGTTATTGAAAATCTTCAAATTTTAAGAAAATTGTTAAAAATTGACTATGAAGGGCAATAACTCCTTAGGGGGTCAATTGACTATTTTGGTTATAGTGACTTATTTTTAGTTCTTACTTTGCTGTACATTATTGCTGTTTACGGTTTATCTCTATCTATAATAATATTCAAGATAACAAAAAAACAGAAAAGTAAGATCTACAAAATTACCAATTCAGGGGCAGCAACCTAACAACCGATTATCCGATTCATCTGAAAATTCTAGGGCAGATAGATCGTGACCTGATAAACAATTTTACTTCCTGTCAGATTTGCTCTTAATGCTTTGGTTTTTGAGTTTTAAGCCAAAAACTGCATTTTACCCCCATGTTCTATTTTTAGCCATGGTGGCCATCTTGGTTTGTTGTCCGAGTTACCGGACACATTTTTTTTAACTAGATACCCCAATGATGATTATGGCCAAGTTAAATTTGGCCCAGTAGTTTCAGAGGAGAAGATTTTTCTAAAAGATTACTATGATTTACGAAAAATGGTTAAAAATTGACTATAAAGGGCAATAACTCCTAAAGTGGTCAACTGACCATTTTGGTCATGTTGACTTATTTGTAGATCTTACTTTTCTGAACATTATTGCTGTTCACAGTTTATCTCTATCTATAATAATATTCAAGATAATAACCAAAAACAGCAAAATTTCCTTAAAATTACCAATTCAGGGGCAGCAACCTAACAACGCGTTGTCCGATTCATCTGAAAATTTCAGGACAGATAAATCTTGACCTGATGAACAATTTTACCCGTCAGATTTGCTCTAAATGCTTTGGTTTTTGAGTTATATGCCAAAAACTGCATTTTACCCCTATGTTCTATTTTTAGCCATGGCGGCCATCTTGGTTGGTTGGCCGGGCCATCGTCCAAATTTTTAAACTAGATACCCCAATGGTGATTGTGGCCAAGTTTGGTTAAATTTGGCCCAGTAGTTTCAGAGGAGAAGATTTTTGTAAAAGTTAACGACGACGGACGACGGACGACGGACGACAGACGACGACGGACGACGAACGACGGGCGCCAAGTGATGAGAAAAGCTCTAGTGATGAGAAAACCTAACAACGGGTTGTCCGATCCATGTGAAAATATCAGGGCAGATAGATCTTGACCTGAAAGACAATTTAACCCTGTCAGATTTTCTCTAAATGCTTCGGTTTTTGAGTTATAAGCCAAAAACTGCATTTTACCCCTATGTTCTATATTTAGCCGTGGCAGCCATTTTGGTTAGATGGCCGGGTCACCGGACACATTTTTTATCAATTAAATACCCCAAAGATGATTGTGGCCAAGTTTTTAGCCATGGCGGCCATCTTGGTTTGTTGGCCGGGTCACGCCACACATTTTTAAACTAGATACCCCAAAGATGATTGTGGCCAAGTTTGGATTAATTTGGCCCAGTAGTTTCAGAGGAGAAGATTTGTGAAAATGATTTCTAAGATTTACGAAAAATGGTTAAAAATTGACTATAAAGGTCAATAACTCCTAAAGGGGTCAACTGACCATTTTTGTCATGTTGACTTATTTGTAAATCTAACTTTGCTGAACATAATTGCTGTTTACAGTTTATTTCTACCTATAATAATATTCAAGATAATAATAACCAAAAACAGCAAAAAATCCCTAAAATTACCAATTCAGGGGCAGCAACCCAACAACGGGTTGTCGGATTTATCTGCAAATTTGAGGGCAGAAAGATCTTGACCTGATAAACAATTTTAACCCATGTCAGATTTGCTCTAAATGCTTTTGTTTTTGAGTTATAAGCAAAAAAATGCATTTTACCCCTATGTTCTATTTTTAGCCATGGCGGCCATCTTGGTTGATTGGCCGAATCACGCCACACATTTTTTAAACAAGATACCCCAATGATGATTGTGGCCAAGTTTGGTTAAATTTGGCCCAGTAGTTTCAGAGGAGAAGATTTTTGTAAAAGTTAACGACGACGGACGACGGACGCCAAGTGATGGGAAAAGCTCACTTGGACCTTCGGGCCAGGTGAGCTAATAAAAAGGTGATATTTTTCTGATTTTGAGGAGGCATGCCCGCTTTGCCCCCGGCGGAATCCGTTCCTGATCTTTATTTTTATGAATTAAAACAGAGAAAGGTGAACATACAAATAAACGGTATACATCGTGTATGCTGATGTAATAGTAAGATTTTTGTTTGTATTGTACTCCAAAGTCTATACATTACAGATTTATGTAAAAGGATACAGCTTTCTACGGAGTTGTATTTCCACTTGGTCAACAGTTTTACAACATAATCAATAAATAATGCAACCTAAAATAATAAATATTATGAGTTATATAGAAATATATGTTTTTATTTAGGAACAAAAATATGTGTACTACGTATACATTTTCGGTTACAGTAAATCTTAGTATTTACCAAGGGCATAACTCGGCTGATTCCGTAACTTCATCTAATAGACGGAGATTAGCGGATTCACCCGAGGATTGCCGATAGTTAATTTACCATGAGCATAACAACAGGGGTTGTTTAACGAGTAGTACTACTTTTTATGATATTCGGGAGATACATGCATAGCAGGAGACGCTAACCCTGTCGACGTACCTATAATCATTTCGGTACCGATTATGGTACTCAGACTCAGAAATACATGATTTGGTGTTTCAAGAATAATTTTTTTCTCCGAGTACCGAGTAAAGATTTCTGACCGAAAACCCCGATCTCGCTCCTTTTGGGGTTCATGCGAGTCTATATAGTTTTTTTGCTACCTATACTTGTGTTCTTAATCGATTTATGACATTTAAACATAAAATAAGTATCTATAATACTAAAATTACAAGGTCCAATTTGTCAGCCGTCATCACGTAAAAACGACGAATCAAAGAATTCAACTTTATATATAACTAATATAGTACAAAGGTGTAGATTAAAAATTACACCACTCCAGGCCCTTTTGTTTTCCACGTTATTAATATTGCCAATAATTAAGAAGTTCCGGGTTGAGTCCGATACCGATACCAATAGTATATTCACCTGTTACCTATTACCTTATCTGTACGTTCCGCATCTAACAGGCGCACCACCAAACGGTGTAGTCAGGATTAATATGATATATACACGGGTCATAATCACAGGGTTGACACTACTAAATTGTCAAATTGTTACCTATTGTAGTATTTTAATCAGTAAGACTTTCTAAGATAACGATACGAATACTAAAAATCTGTGACTAAAAATAAGGCGTATAGGTACAGTTTTCAATTACAGTGAATCAAAGAATTCAACTTTATTTATAACTAATAAAGGACAATGCTGTTGATTTAAAAATACTCCATTCCAGGACCTTTTGTTTTCTAAATAATTAATATTACCAATAATTGATAAGTTCCAGTTCGACGGGTTCAAACAGAAAGATTTGATAGCAGAGAAAACTTTGTATCTTATAATCGGCATGACTTTATCAGATGACAATACTAATACTAAAATAAGGCTTGCGTATAGTTATATACTTTAATTCAGTCACGAACCCGTGAGATCACGGGTGTGTTCTAGTTTAGATAAAAAATACTCAATAATTTGGGTTCAGAATCAATCCTCAAGAATTTGCCTCTTTCGATTTTGATGCCTCCATGACGTGTAACATTTGAACATAACGTACATGTTTAATGTTTCATGGCTTTCGTGTTTTATACAATGTAGTTGCTGCAGTGACTTTTCAATTATCAAATAACATATGCACACTAAAATAAACTTACAAGTCCTGTGAATATTCCGACAAGTAACGTGACCGTCCATTGTATAAACTCTACTTTCCTCGCTGACTATAGAAATAGAAACATAAATATATAAATTTGAGAATGGAAATCGACAAATGGACGTCATACTAAACTCCAAAACATATAAATGAACTAGAGTTAAAGAAAAAAACAAAAGACTAACAAAGACCAGAAGCTCCTGGCTTGGAACAGGCACAATAATGCGGCGGCGTTAAACTTGTTTTGTCAGTTCCCATATTATTGGTTGTGTACAGATATATGAAGATGTGGTATGAGTGCCAATGAGACAACTTTCCATCCAAGTTACACTTTACCGAACAGCAAGCTATAAAGGGCCCCAACATGACTAAATCAAAACTATTCAAACAGGGAAACCAACGAGAACCACTTATGAACCACATCTACTTCTAAACTCATACAATAAATTACCTTCCATCATTACCGAACTGAACAAAGAAATAACACGACGGGTGTCGTATACCGTACAGGAAATTCTTACCCTTCCGGAGCACCTGTTTTCACTCCCGGTTTTTAGTGGAGTTCGTCTTGTTTCTTATTCATTATTTGTAACTGTTGATGAAAATGTCTTTTGGTTTTATAAGTCTTTGTTTACTCCTTGGTTTTGATTGTTATTGTCTTTAATAGCGATAAACATAATTATATTATCCATGAAAATATATATATAGCTGATGGCTGTATTACTTTCCGTTATTTTTATAACCATCCTTGATCTTTGATTGTAACTACTTTACATCAATATATTTTGATATATTAGTATAGCTGATGGCTATCCATTTTCTTTAACATTAAATGACCACTGTCCTTTGATGTTTTGTAGATACATGTAGTTGAAGTAATGGCAATCATACCACATCTCCTTATCTTTTTTTTTTTAAATCTTGTGCTTCGATCTGAATACACCCTTCAAATATTCTTTGTTCAACTGAGCTGCGTTCAATATCGTAGCATCTACGTAGTACTACGTAGATTTTGACTTTTGAACGTGTAGCTATAGACTAGTTGTTACATGAATATTGATAGTAGCTACGGAGCAGCTGCTACGATATTGAACTCAACCCTGGTTTAGCGTTTACCAGCTTTCTGGTATTAACAAATGATGTTCCAGAAAATCATTAAAGTGAAAATGCTCATTTTCAAATTATCTTTTAACGTTTGAAATTTTCATCAGAGGTTAATTTGGGATAAAGGTGAAATTTGACTTATGGTTTTGGTATTTTATTCTTTGTTAGGGTGGTACCTAACAATACAGGGAGAAAACTCTGTAAAATCAGCTAAACGTTTTAATTACGTTGTGTTGTAAAAGGAATATTAAGCTTCTCAGTGTTCAAAATTGGTGTTTGTCAAACTGCTATATAAACAGTGTAATTTTTATGATAAAACGGTTGGTTCAAAATTTTTGAAATTTTTATATTTTTGTTAAAGGGTCAAAGTAAATACTTTGACAAAATTTTATGAAAATAAAACGAGCCAAATTAATTATAGCAAAAGTGTTGTTGGGTACCACCTTAAACTGCATTTTCATTTCTGTGTATGTGTAAGTCTAGCTCCTAATGAATAAAACGAACTTGTAATTCAGTTTTAGAATTTCCAATGTTTTAGTGTCACAACTTCGATTGTGTATTTTAAGGTTCTTATAAATCTCTATATTGTATTGTATACATGCAACCGACGTACATTTTCCCCCTTTTTATGTCAGGAACATGAGATTCAGTGGATGTCGTTTGTTGTTGTGGTTCATAAGTTTTTGCGTTTTTATATAGATTAGACCGTTGTTTGAATGGTTTTATACTAGTCATTTTTGGGGCTCTTTTGGCTTGCTGTTCGGTGTAAGCCAAGACTCCGTTTTGAAGACCGAATTTTGACCTATAATGCTTTATTTTTTACAAATTGTGAATTAGATTGAGAGTTGGCTCACTGTCACTCTTATTACATCTTCTTATATCAATGTAACAAACGTATTAGTTTTCTTCAATTTCATGTATCATGTATAAGTCAAAGGCTTACCTGTCTGTCATGTAAACTGTCACAGTATTCCCCAAAAGGCTCATTATAACACTTGTCATAATTCAAACTCTAAAAATAAAGATATCAATGTTTTTAGGTAAAAACTGCGCATATAACATTTAAAGATACTGAATTAACCACTTTCATAACTGATTATGGAATTTCGGGAAAACAGGCAAAGAGAACAATCTAAATTATTCAAAATATTTTTGTAATGATATTGAAAATATATATTATGTTTCAAATAAATTGTCTTCCCAGGCAAAAGACTAGTTTGCAGAAGAAGAAAATGCAGGACGTCAATTTATGTATAAAAAGTCAGGATAAACTAACAAAAAATGCAAGACCGAATAGAGTGAAAAATAAAAAAAGGCAGGACAGTGATTACAGCAAAAAAAAAAAATGCAGGATAAAATGTTTCATCCTAGCCCCCCCTAAAAATTAAATGGTACCCCCTAATAACACCTAAATATTCAGTAAAATAATCTGACACAATTTACCTCATAATCTTTTCGAGGCAGTTCTCCGTTATTATGGAATCTGTTGACCACGTGACCACTTTCCTCCTGAAAATATTTGGATAAACCAAAGAAATTTCTTGTAATCAATAATAAAACAAAAAATATATCTATATCTATTATCAGAAGTCCATTACTAGACGTCTAGTAATGGACTTCTGCTATTATAGATTGTGTTTGTTTAACGTTCAGTGGTAAATATTTCTTGCATATTAAGGACGGGAACCGTTTTACTATTAATACAATAGATAAGTTCTGCAAAATTATTCGATCTCGATTAAGGGCGATAAATTTAGACTATCAAATGAAATAGAAGATGCTTGAAAGGGACAGAAATGTAGTCTTACAAAAAGAAAAGTCCCCACGTCCCGACTTTAATCATTGTTTTACTGTTGGCCGACGGAAGTCCATATCTTGATACCAAAGTACAGCTTGGGGTTTCCCCTAAAGTAAATCAGGCATTACTATAACATTACATAAACACAACAGCAGTATTTACTCAGCATCATGCTTGTTAATATCAAATACAAACGGCAAAGCATACATGTTGTATGCACTTATTTGATACTTATTTGCTTCGTAAACATTTCAAAAGGGGGCGTTTCTTAACAAAAATAAACAAATACATTACGTGATTTGCATATCTCTCAAGTTCAGCATCACTTGAACTTGGATGATTAACAAGCCCATGTGAATCTTCGTCTCCACGACAACAACACTTAAAATCCATTCGATCAATCACTTAACAATGTTAATTGTTGACATTATAATCTTCGGATATATTTTATCTTCATTCAAATGATAATTATCCGAACATGTTAAAATTATTAGAGTTATCTTTCGTTGTACAGTTATAAACGACATTAACAATGTCTGGAGATTAATATTTTCAGTTATATCTTTATTAACCAAAGTCATAACAACTATAGGCATACAACATATAAACTACACAAAGTATACATAGATAGCAGAATGTAGTGTGAAACATATTACAGCATGTTAGATCTCAACTTTTGTGCACGAAATATAAATTTATCCAAATTACATAATTCTCTAAGACTATTAGAACTCATTAATTGTATATATCTATACATACAATTGAGAAAGGAAATGGGGAATGTGTCAAAGCGACAACAACCCGACCATAGAGCAGACAACAGCAGAAGGCCACCAATGGGTCTTTAATGTAGCGAGAAACTCCCGCACCCGTAGGTGTCCTTCAGCTGGCCCCTTAAAAAATATGTATACTAGTACAGTGATAATGGATGTCATACTAAACTCCGAATTATACACAAGAAACTAAAATTAAAAATCACACAAGACTAACAAAGGCCAGAGGCTCCTGACTTGGGACAGGCGCAAAATTGCGGCGGGGTTAAACATGTTTATGAGATCTCAACCCTCCCCCTATACCTCTAGCCAATGTAGAAAAGTAAAAGTATAATAATACGCACATTTAAATTCAGTTCAAGAGAAGTCCGAGTCCGATGTCAGAAGATGTAACAAAAGAAAATAAATAAAATGACAATAATACATAAATAACATCAGACTACTAGCAGTTAACTGACATGCCAGCTCCAGACCTCAAATAAACTGATTGAAAGATTATGTCTTCATCATATAAATATCAGGTACAATCCCTCCCGTTAGGGGTTTAGTATCATACTATCATAAAATATATGAGAAGAACATAATCCGTGCTACAACTGTTTTTCAAATAAGTGTGTTTAGTTCCGATGCAAAGACCCTATAAGTGAATCAATATTAACGCTAAAATATGCAATCTTTAATGACCTGACAACAGTATCGTAACTATATCCCTTCTTAATAAGTCTGTTTAAAGGTTTTTGTAAGCTTTTGAGGTGAATACTGACATGTTTGTGCTTTGTAAAGAATATTACCATAAAAGATTGGATGTGAAATACCTGAACGTATAAGATGTCTGCATGTTGAGTTATATTTACGAATTATTTCCGTATACCGATGATAAAATTCAGTAAATGTTTTGACTAGTTTATGATATCGAAAACCCTGCTGTTATAATTTTTCAGTAATACATAAATTTCTCTCGCTAAAATCTAATACGTTGACGTTGTTACATACACGAGCGAATCGTACAATTTGAGATATATAAACACCATAAGATGGTGACAAGGGAACGTCACCATCTAAAAAAGTAAAAATGGATAATTAACGATAGGAAATGAAAAATCATCTCTTTTATCATAAATTTTTGTATTCAGCTTCCCGTTAATGATATAGATATCAAGATCGAGGAAAGAGCAGTGGTCATTGTTAGTATTAGCTTTATTTAAAGTTGGTTCAACAGGATAAATTTCTTTAGTATACATACTGAAGTCATCATTATTGAGAGCCAATATATCATCCAAATATCTAAAAGTATTGTTAAATTTTTGTATCAAATGTTGTTTCGATGAATCTTTGTTAATGTAAGTTATAAATTTTAATAATAAGTGGTGCACAGTTAGTCCCCATTGAAATTCCAATAACTTGATGATATACGGAATCTCCAAAGCGAACAAAGATTTTATCAAGTAAAAATTCAAGCGCATATATAGTATCAGAGCATGTCCAATTGACACAGTTCTTTTGTTTATTGCTACTAAAAAATGACCTAAAAGAGTTTGAACATATGTACTCGCATTCTGACTTTTTAAATGCCCATTTCATTAGGGATGTGAATTTTATAAAAGGTTTTCTCCAATAATATGGTTTTATAAAATAAGATCTGAGACCATGATAAGTAGGACATTTTAAAATAAAATGAAATGCATCTCATCTTCAATGTCATTTTTACAAAAACTACATAGTCTATTACTTCTTGAAATTGCAGAATAGCGTCCAAATTCTATAGCTATATCATGACTACTAAGTCTTATTGTGGTAATACATGTCTTATAAATAACTGGTATAGGTTTACATAAATAATATTGTAAACAAACGTTTTGAACCATATATCTATAACTTGTACATTTAACTAAATTATTCATATGGCTGTCAAATCTTGCTTCAGACAATCAAACAGGCGTTGTTTAATTATCAAGTAAAAAGTATACCAAATATCACCAAAACGTATACTAAGCAACTCATTTTTAATTAAAATACAACCAATTTGTCTTATTATTTGGACATTTTAGTAAATTATCATATAAAAAACAGCTACTAGTAACAGTTTCTCAAAATACAGTTTGTGGTACATAACAGCTTAAACCAGTATTTAAAAATTCGACATCTTCAGGTGTGCAATAATGGCAATCTACCTAGCTCATAGTACATCATGACATTACTAGAAAAGCAGTTCAACCCTTTGTGTTTGTAAATAAACAGTTCATCTACTTACATGTGACAAGACGACTAAACGTAAAGCAGCAAGTATCACAAACAAATCCAGAAGAGAAATCTACTAATATTAACTTCTGAAAAAAAGAAATTTGTGGCTACTGAATTCTTTGATAGAGTAAGATGATGCATGCATTCGGCAATCCTCGGTAGAATCCGCTACTCTCCTTCTAGATGAGGGTACGGAATCGGCCGAGTTGAGACGAATGATGATGCGTGTTGATGTTTCAGTCCAACGTGGATCTTCGAAAATTCAATGATCACGTATCCCTCTGAATTCGTGTCCTGAACATGAAATATTTTCCACTGGACCAATCAACCAATCTTTGATACGTTACAATGTATCCTTGTTTTGTTTTTACTTGTGTTTTTTTTTGTTATCTATTAGGGAGCTACCATTTGATTTTTATGGGGGGGGGGGGGCTTGGATGAAAAATGTTGTCCTGCATTATTTTTTTTAGCTGTAATCTCTGTCCTGCCTTTTTATTTTTCACTCTGTTCGGTCCTGCCTTTTTAAAAAAAAGTTTATCCTGACTTTTTTTTTTGCAAGTGTCTCATCCTGCTTTTTTTTTTTACTCAAACTTCTGTCCTGCCTATTTTTTTCAAATTTCATCCTAGCCCCCCCCCCCCCCCCCCCCCTAAAAATCAAATGGTAGCTCCCTTATGTCGTGTTTATAGAATAAAGTGTTTTCCTTTACTTCACTTTTTTTTTTATTGAAAATACAAACAACCACATTCTTAATTTGTAATTTGACAGGTGTAATCATAATGATGAATAATTCACTAGAAAAAAAATGCGAAAATTAAAACGCTTTATAACTTAAGTCGATAGGGAGACTTCGTATGAGGTTCTTATGTACGGACAGTCAACCTTAACCAATATTACATAAATTAAGAGGTCAATGATCGACGCAAACATAACAAAAATCCGTGGGTATTACCTTAGGGACATTCTTGTCATACCTGATTTTATTTTACTATAGGTTTGAAAACAAAGTTTTATTTAAATTATTGTTAAACTTTGATGGGTTTAAGCAGTACGTGTAGTCACTTTTCAGTATTCGATACCCTGAAGTGTTCCATTCGCAATTAAAATCTTTTATTGTGATGATCCTTTCTCCATTTTTGCATCACTTTGTTATAAAAATAAAATTGACATTAAACCTTGTTTTCAAGTTTAAAATTTTAACCTTTTCAATTTCAATTTTTTTACTTTAACTTGAAATAAGAACTTAGATAAATCGAATTTTCTATATTCAAAGTCGAAATTCTGAGTTTTCAAAAGTCGAAATTTTTAGCTTCAAAAAGTAGAAATTTTAAGATTTTAAAAGTCATAATTTCAAGATTTGAAACGTCAAAATGTTGAGTTTTAAAGATTTTCAATGTCAACATTTTAACTTTGGGAAAAAGTTCAATGATAATTTAATGTTTCTATATCCGTAATACGCTTTCGTACTGTACTTTGCAGTACCGGGATGTTTAATATGAAACGTAATGCACTCTGTTTTCATTTAGGAATCTTTGAATCCCCATTGGTGAAGGCATATTATAAAGTTTAGCTGCTGAACCTACTTTGCTTGCTCTCGTTTTTCGTTTACAAGCATATGCAAGTTCAGAGAGGGGAACACCAGCCTCGGCTGGAGTTTTAACTAACATCCAAGTGTTGACAATAGGTGACCAATTATTGTTTATACCATTCAGTCACCGACGACTCTCCATTGCAGATTAACTTTGGCCTAAATTCCCAGTTTAAAAATACAAAATCAGAATCATTCCTTATGTCTATAAGTATTGCTACTTTCTATTTATTGTTTCCAGTACTTTTTCTCAGCCTTCTTTACTTCGTAATAAAGCTGGCTTGAGGCCATAGCCTGTTTGAATAGCGGCTAAGAAATGGTTGAATACATCGACCATCAATGTGTTTCAAAACTAATATATACATGTACATAGCATTTTTAGAACCACAGTTTTCTTATGCCACTTACGCATTTCTAAATGAGTCTAGAAATATACAGAAGTAGTCGATATTTACTTTTTGCAGGATTAGTCAATTGGTTTAATCATAATACGTTTAAAAAGATTCCATTAATCCCATTACATAAAAAAAATATATCTCCGTGGATGCAAATGCTTCAACTGCAGGTCGAACAATGGCATTTAAAGAATTTGTTAAACATATGTCCGATATTAGTGTCGGGCATATAATGAATTCCCTGGTTTCTGCAGTGTAGTAGTTTTTGTTTGTCAATCCTTTGTTTCTTTAGTGACTTTACAGAGAGTTTTTTTTAATATAACCTTGTTAGCTACTCGACGCAGAACTCGTTGCAGGATTTAAGATTTTCTTTATTCCCTAATTCTTTGTTCCTTTGTTACTGCTTCACAATTGTGAACTTTCCATTTCTATATATGTAGCAATATTCCAGCAGCCGGAGTATATATATCATATCATCTCCCAATTGATATGATATTCTCGGATTTGTATTTCCTATCATGATTTCTTTGATAGGAGGTTGCTGCTTAAAAGGAAGCTTTTAAACCAAGGTTCCAAATGGTGAAGTTGAAGTCATACCTTCATAAATTGTACAGACGCCATCACGAATGATTGACCGTTATGGAATATCCGTTCCACATACGATATCGGATATGTTGCTTAAGTCACAACTACAATCCTGATCCCTTATGAAGAATGTGACCTACCGAATTATACTATTTTCGGGTTTGTTATAAAATAAGCAACAGTCTTTAGTTTTTAGGTGGTCGTCCACTAAAAAACAAAGTTTGGATTTACTACATTATTGAAAAAGTTGATACACAACAAAAAAATGTATTTAGTGTCACAAAGTTGTAAATAATTGACGTCATTGTTGAAACATTTTTTCTTATTTAAAAAAATATCCAACATTATCAACAAGACGGTTACAGGTTAGCTACCTGAAAAAACATTTCAGATTATATAAATTATCACAAATGTCTAGCTTTTTTTCAGAAACGCTTTATATACTGTACACTATGTTTCGTATTGTCACAGAAAATCAAATAACTTTATATCAATTATCATCCAGCCTTTTTCATAAATTTGGTAATTTAAAGACAAATTATAAAATACTTTTTTTTTTATCTTTACCTATTGTTATAATATATACTTTTCACATAGGTATATATTTTAGTCATGTATATAAATATTTATCTGAACTGGCCAGCTGTCGTCCCGAGCAGTGAACTCTGAAAATAAATCTCAGTAAAGCATACCCATTTGTGTATCATAAAACAGATTTATAAATTTTGTATATATGGCCTGTAAGCTATTTGTGTTGGCAAGAATTCAAACTTACAATCTCGCTTAAATGTCTAGTATTTACTTTTCCCATAAGTAAATTTAGATAAAGCGGACTTCAGTTTTATGTCTGACACGAGTTCACCCAATCTGAAATTTTAATCTTTTGGGAAAATATCACCTCACATATATTCTGATAGATTTAATATTCTAATGAAAGAAATGGGATTTATAGAATGGCTATTTACTGATATACCGTATGACTTATGTACATAGTTTTCATGGCCGTATACCTTTGTGGGTATAGAATGAAAAATGCCTTTCCGTCGTTTTAATGCGAAATTTCTGCGGTTTTTATGGTAAGGGATAATAAGATATATATACATATCATATTAAGATAGCAGCGAGTCTACGTCTACATTTTAAATTAAGCTTCATAAAATATATTAAATCTCTTCTCTCCATTGTGAATAAGTGTCAGTGACGATCGTTCATTTTATTACAAGTTTCACTTTAAAACTTGAGCAATTGAAAGTTTCTATTACTTAAAAAAGTATACTTTTATACGACGCTTAACTCGTTGATTTATCATTGTTTCTAAAGTAAAATTATATCGCATGGCTAATATAATAGGTAATGAAAGTAAAGGGTGGATTTTCTTTCAACCGGGGTGAAACAAGTCTGAACTACAATTGCTTTTCTCCACGTCATTTGAACTCCGGTGGATAGTTGTCTCATTCAAGCAATCGTACCACGTCTTCTTATTTCTATAGACAACAGTCCAGTGCAACAATCCATTAAAAGAGGCGTCAATAGAGTTCTTGAACATGAAGAGAGTGTCATTCTCTTGCCAAACGTGACAGAGACTAAAGCCAACATTTAGAATGTTATATTGCATACGTGATGGCATTGTCCGAAATCAAAAGTATGTTTTAGAATAGCAGTCTTATAAATCCAGGTAACAATATTTCAATTCCACATCTACCGTATGATATCTGTCTCAAAGAAAATACGGATCAACTTCAATGTGACATCAACCTAACGACAAAAGTCATCTAATTGGCAATATGAAGTTAAAAACCTTAAAGAATATGGAGTATCCATTCATGTAACCAAATCAGTTCATATATAATAAAGTCCTTCACTTCCATTTATTTCTCTGGTTCAAGTGTTCCTGATGATGGTAAAGTCAGAAAAGCGCTACTGATGATGGTAAAGTCATAAGAGCGCCTCTGACGCACTACACTTATAATCATTCGTCACAACTCGGCTGATTCCGTATCTTCATCTGGGTAGCGGTTTCATCCGATGATTGCCGATTGTCATAGACTGTTATTTTCATATATAGAGTATCTAACAATAGACAGATGTCATCACAATTTGTCAAGCTGTATATATTGGGTAACTTCATGCACAGTTCTGCTATATTTCCAATGTTAATGTGTCCCCCTTTTTTTTACAAAAGAAATTGTTCTCCTCAAACTGATTAGCACAACATAAAAGCTAATGCATAAAAATGGTGCATATTATATAACTGTTGGCTGACTGAATATTGCATGTTTTTAGAAACATAAAATAAGTAATTTATACATCTTCAAACAAATATAAAATTTTCAATCACTTCAACATGCATTGTCTAAATAACATGTCACAACGTATTTTTTTGATTTGTATGCACTGCACACATTTTCACGAAGTAATTTCTTGACCCGTCATGTCTTGATGAACTTATAAGTAGCTGTAAAGTTTATGATATCGTTCTTATTATGACGATTTTGTATATGAATATACATATGACATATTATCTGCCCTTTGACAGTTTAATGATTATTACACGGGTCAAATGCAGGCTTTCTGTCGTCAATTGTCAAATTCTTCAGACATAATATTTTAGTAGATCAAGAAACTAAACATCTAACTATTATTTAAACTAATATTTGCTCAATAAAAACTCTCCTTTTTGTCAGCGTTTGACACCAAGGGCCTGTTACTTGAGACTTCAAGCTTAAACATATACGAGTTCACTTTTTTATTTATTTATCTTGAAATTTTGAAATCTTTAAAAAATCTTTTTTTTTAAATAGCAAGTGTTGATAGCAAGGATTTTTATTTTACAGAAGTCCTACTACTTAAAAATCACCAGTAAATTCGCATGATTTTTTAATTATATATTGGTATTGACATCACGGTAAAATTTCCGGTATGATATCTATTTCAGTTTTATGAATATACATTTTCATAATACGTCATGAAACATGCACCCGTAAATAATTGACATGTTATATAAACATCTAAAAAAAATGAGGAAATGACTAACAATTCTAAAGAAGAAAAGACTGAAAAAAACTATTTTTATTTGGATGAAAAGATCTCGTTTCTTTTGGAACAATTCCAAATTTCATATTTAACATTAGGCCACACTCAATTTAAAGCGTATTATATATCTATCATTTAAGTTTGAATGGAGTTTCTTGATTGAAATCTCAGAGACGTGAAATTACACAAATATCTTTTTGTTACATTTTGACATCCCGTAAGCAAAATTACATGTATAGCTATTTTATGTGTATAACAATTACTTGTTGACTTTATCAAACTTTAAATCAAAACCTTATCTGGAAAGATCTATGTAATAAAAAACTTCCTATAAGATATTGATAAATTTGACCAAGAAATAACATGTCAAAGAACTTATTCATCGAATATCCTCGGGCATCTTTAGTAAATGACGTGATTTTCCACTTTCCGAAACGACTGTTTTCTTATATCAGGATCGGGCTTGCACGCGACCCCTTCAGTGATTGGTCAATATAACTGTCAGATTTTATTTGGACTCGTGACCCAGTCGTGTATATCAAAATTTTCTTTTCCCCGATTATCCACGTAATACATTATTCGCGTGCCAGGATTTAATCACATACTTTTACTTACCTTTAATATATGTAAACGTACACGTATGTGAGAAATAAAAGATTGCACTGAAAACTAATTTTGTTGTGTTGATTTCTAATGGCACCAACTGATGAGGATAAACGTAAAATTACAGAGGGGTCGACCCCTGACCGACCTAAGAAAAGAGTAAGTCTTTAATTATTCAACGAAATGTACATATATATGAATTTTAATTAAAACATTCAAATAAATAAAAACAAAAATGAAAATGTATATGAAATTATATTATTCTGTTTCAATTTCTCGGTATTTTAAGATTTATTAAAAATGAAAAGTGTCAAGTTACGTTAAATAGTGTTGTGAAAATATGTTGATTGTGATAAATACTAAGTGCCATTGAACTACACATACATACATATATACTATACATTTACTGTCACCCATATTAAGGCCTACTATAAGTCGACTACCTCAAGTGTAACTCTAGATTTCAGTTGTATCCGTCGGATGTCCGCAGTGCTCGCAACCCATTATATCATGGATACGAAAAGGGTAACAGAAGTTCAGGGTTCGGTTCGAAAAACAATTCTGACTAAATTTTTTTACAAATTTTCCTTTATTCGCCCGTTTTTTGTGGTTAATTTGTTCAGTATTTTATTGTTTGCAATTTTTTTTTTAATTAGTCTCTTTTTTTTGGTAACAATTGTAAAAAAAAATGTAAAATTTGTTCTTGTCCTGTCATAGTTGAAATGAATGACCGGAGAAATATTTCTATACCTATTTTGTTTTCAATACTATATGAAGGGATTGTTAATTCATAAAAGGAAATAATTCATGTAATTAGGTACAATAATGTCACTTTGTATAACCGTTAACATTTTGACATTGATGAATTTAAGACACGCTACAACACTAAGGATCTATTGAAAATTTCTGTAATTTCCAATGTGTAATTTATTAAAAATTTGAAAAATTGTACACAATTGTATTTCAATTGTTTCCGTATTTAAACTTTCTTAATACATTTTTTCTTCTCAAAACACCTGTGTATAGTTGAATCACTGTTTATAAAAAAGATTTTAATTTGATATGATATCGCACGTGGAAGTACAAATACTTTTTACTTTAATCTTCCGTGTTCTATTGGAATTATAATTTTTCCTTTTTGGTCACGGAAACCCAGATAGGCCATTTTCAGTCCTTCAACTTTTTGTATTGAAGACCTAAATAAATTAAATATTAATCTTTGATAAAATTTGTTAACAATATTAATAATGTCCTGAACATGCATGAAATATTTGCCACTGGACGTTAAGCAACGAACAATCATACGTATGTGAATTTCATATTCATTTAGGATCCTTTCTATCTGCTCCTATACATTACTATGTGCATTAACTATGACATACACAATGGAGTTAAAATGTAAAACAAAAGAACTATAAGTTTGACATCTTTGCATTTCAGGTGAATAAACCTCTGATTGAGAAGCGTAGACGAGAGAGAATAAACGAGTGTTTAAATCAACTCCAAACTCTCATAGCTCAGCTAGATAAAGATAAATATAAGGTATGAATCCTTGTTGAATGTTTATATATAAGGAGAATGTGATATGAGCTATCGTCTACAGAGCTAAAATCATTTTGATACCAGACTTAGGCTACTACTACATTTAACTGCTTATAATTTTGATACGGAATAGACACATAACTCCCTTTTGTAGATTTTCATATATATATTTGGGTCTGTTTTACCATTTACCCCTTTTCCCCCAATTTTTTTTTTTAAATAATGGGGAACATTTTACTCTCCAAAAAATACTACTACATTTAACTGCTTATAATTTTGATACGGAATAGACACATAACTCCCTTTTGTAGATTTTCATATATATATTTGGGTCTGTTTTACCATTTACCCCTTTTCCCCTATTTTTTTTTTAAATAATGGGGAATATTTTACTCTCCAAAAAAATGAAGATAGTTAAGACCTTTCTGTGAATTCACATTGACGTGTTGTCGATTAGATTTATGGGTAGAGTCCTAGTACGTGTCATGACGTCATTAAGATTTGCATAAAAATATCAGCATCATTGGTCAATCGTAAAAACACTCAGTGGCGGATCCAGAACTTTTTATAAAAAGGCCCCCTGACTGCCATATAGGAAGCGCGCTTCAGTCATGCTTTAGTGAATCATAATATAATCAACCAAATGTTTCCCTCGAAAAAAAGGGGTGACGGGAGGGACTCAGCCCCCGTGGATTCGCCTATGACACTATAGAAAAGCGTTATAAGTTTATATCCGGAGAATAGAACCGATGCGGATTGTGTACATTACCTATGAATTCTACCAAGAATGTTTACGAAATCACTCAATTTATACACCATTTTAATATTACAGATTTGTATTATTCAAATAATCTACAACCACACGAAAAGGAATAAAAAAGGAAAAAGTTTACACATATAACACTTAAGAAAAAAAGACTAAAACACAGCATTAATCAAGTTAAAACGTATGAAATTACCTCAGAAAATTGTTATGCATTGTTTGACAACTTTATTGAGAATAACTTTAAAATTAAACAAAAACTTCAAAGAAAAGTATTAAAGGCATTACACCAAGTATATATTCATCAAAAGATTTAAGATTTTATTGTCACCAGGTGCAACTATCGACATTACTAGTAAGATTATGTCTTTTTTAGACAAGGAAAAATACATTTACTTTTATCGAACTGCCGTAAAACGTTCAAGGTTGCGTTTTAAAAGAATTGTAAAACAAATCGTAAATAAGTTAAGAGAAATTAAACCATTGAGATATCTTAAAAGATTGAAATTTCATTGATGTCCGTTTATTGTCGTTTTTAAATTGACACGTTGAATTAAGGATGAAAAATCGAATTCATATTTGAAATAAATATGTCGTGTTGTACCCACTCATAAATTAAATCGTAAAGCATGTGCGTGCATGTTATCCATTCTGTACCTGCGCATTGAATGATTTTGATGTATAAAGCTTATACAAATTAAGTCTTGTCACATAAGAGAGACGTCCGAATGACACACGAACGTCGGAATGTTGGGTCTATGGTTATTTATGGACACATCACAGAACGCGCCGCATCAAACTTTTGTTGTACATGTTGCTGAGAAATAAAGATATTAGTATGTAAATCTACTTACATGAATAATTTCTTTGTATTTGTATAATGAAGTACAGACAAATAACAAATAGTTTCATGATAAGGCACGAAAAAATTTTAATGCAGGAAAAGGTGATTTACGATTTGCCGACAAGAATAATCCACGCTATCATTATACAGTTGATTAGTTTAAGCACCTTTTACGTTTTAGATGTTTTAAAATGACTTCCTTTGTTAAATATGAAATCTTTTCAACTGTCTACTCTCAATTTTTATCTAAAATGACATTTTCAATGGTAACATCATTTGTTGAGATGAAATTAGCTAAATTTATGAAATTTGAGAGAAATTATGCTTGTCGTGCTGCCTGTTTGTGTACTTTGTAATGGTTCTTAAAAAATCTAGCGCAGAATATGTACTAAGTGTGATATTACTTTGACTGCAGTCTTTTTGTCAACTGTATTTCTATAAGAACCGTGTTATATAGTAAGGGAAATCTGTCAGGGGAGGGAGGGGCAAAGGGGAAATTTAACTAGCATCCCTTTTTTGGCTTATTGTATAAACACTTTTTATGTGTTTTTAGCTCACCTTTCCAAAAGGAAATGTGAGCTTTTGCCATCACTTGGCGTCCGTCGTCGTCCGTCCGTCGTAAACTATTTCAAAGATGTTCTCTTCTGAAACTACTGAACCAATTCAAACCAAACTTCATCTGATTGATTCCTATGGTATCTAGAACAAAGTTTGTGTTTTAATTCCCATTTCATCAAAAAACATGGCCGCCATGGCTAAAAATAGAACATAGGGGTAAAATGCAGTTTTTAGCTTATAACTCAAAAACCAGGTTTGCTGCCCCTGAATTAGTAATTTTAAGGAAATTTTGCTGTTTTTGGTTATTATCATGAATATTATTATAGATAGAGATAAACTGTAAACAGCAAAAATGTTCAACAAAGTAAGATTTACAAATAAGTCAACATGACCGAAATGGTCAGTTGACCCCTTTAGGAGTTATGGCCCTTTATAGTCAATTTTTAACCATTTTCCGTAAATCTTAGTTATCTTTTACAAAAATCTTCTCCTCTGAAACTACTTGGCCAAATTTAACCAAACATGGCCAAAATCATTATTAGGGTATCTAGTTTAAAAATTGTGTCTGGTGACCCGGCTTACCAACCAAGATGGCCGCCATGGCTAAAAATAGAACATAGGGGTAAAATGCAGTTTTTAGCTTATAACTAAAAAACCAAAGCATTTACAGCAAATCTGACATGGGGGTAAAATTGTTTATCAGGTCAAGAACTATCTGTCCTGAAATTTTCAGATGAATCGGACAACCCGTTGTTGGGTTGCCGCCCCTGAATTTGGTAATTTTAAGGAAATTTTGCTGTTTTTGGTTATTATCTTGAATATTATTATAGATGAAGATAAACTGTAAACAGCAATAATTTAATGCTTGGAGTATACAATGTTTTTTTTATACTTTCATCATAAATTATATTATGAACACGAGACATAGGAGACATTTCAGTGTGTCCACTCTTGTTTTTGCTTTTGAAGAAGATATGACAGAATCGAAGAACCATTTATATAAATTGAAAACCCAAAATAATCATTCATGGAAGATTTAAGCAAAAAATTTAAGGTGAGCGATTCAGGCTCTTGAGAGCCTCTTGTTTTATATCACTCGTCCAGAAAATGTATTAAAGTCATGAAATATTTGCCACTGTACGGTAAAGCAAACGACTATCATGTTTTTATGTGAAATGGAAACAATTTTTGCTAATATGTACGAACACATTGAATACGGATATACAACCAGAAACCCAAAATGCAGCTCTTTTGTAGAAATACAACTGAATGTTGAAGAATTTCTTGATGAGGGTCTATCCACGAGAGTCACAGTCTTTACGTTAGATGCATTTATAAAATACATAGTCATTTTCAGTGTTGAAAACTAATGTACACATTTCTGGTAGTGCTTATGAACAAATCGTTGCATTTACTATAAATTTTAAAGAAATCACAAAATTGCCGATATAACAGTTGTTTCGATCCGACTCATCAAAGCAACTCCTTGTCCAAATCATTTAGCAGTACAATCTCTACGACTTTATTAAACTTACTATGTTATAACCAGGTTGGATTAAACATGTACGACAACGCATTTCATATTCTGGGGCTAAGGCGTTTATGATTGAATAACATAGGTATGTTGCATGTACACTTATTTGTGCATTTGTTACATGTACACGAAATTGTATGTATGTGTATGGTTGATTCCCTTATATCAATAAGAGAAAAGCCAGTATTACAAAATTTGTCGGTTTTCGAATAGAAACTTGTCTTCGAAAAAAAATACTTAATTGAATACGAATGTGTTGAATCAGTTAAACGATTACATCAATATCGCCGTACCTATATACGTCTGAACTTTAAAAATACTAAGATAAATGAAAACCACGTTTTTTACTAAATGATACTGATATATCCTAGAGGAGATGCACCTTTGACTTTTCTTTGATGTACAATACCTGCCAGGTAAACCAAGGTTTACATTAACGTTTTTGATCTTAGACCTAACAATCAACGTTACTTCCGAATTTTGTTTTAACTTTTCAAGCATGCGTACATGCGTGTCTGATGTATCATGGTGTTCGATAAGGTAAAACAATGGTGTATTGAATGAATATAGGGCAATCCCTCGTCTCGCTCGATTGAAAAGAACGGAAACTTTAGTATATAATGTGACAGCAATCAAATACGACGATATATCGAAAGCGTAAAAAAAGGGGGTCCATCCCCCGGACACATCCTTTCCCTTGGATCAGCCACTGTTTAAGACAATAGGACTGCAACCGAATACGACGATATATCGAGAGTGTGGAAAAAAAGGGGGTTCCATTCCCGAACCCCCCTTTTTACCCTATTTCTGCCACTGTTTGAGATACCAAGTCAGCAACCGAATACGACGTTATAGCAAATAGTGTATTGAATCTGAATGAAAGGGAAATGTGTGGTATGTTCGGAATCATTGACAGCAACCCAATACGAAGTTATAGTTTCCATTGTTTCTATGTTATTTAAAACAAAAGATGTAGAAATCTAGTAATAAAAATACCCTACATGACAAAATATAAAACAATTTAAACAAGAGGCTCTCAAGAGCTGAATCGCTCACCTTAAATTTTTTGCTTAAATCTTCCATGAATGATTATTTTGGGTTTTCAATTTATATAAATGGTTCTTCGATTCTGTCATATCTTCTTCAAAAGCAAAAACAAGAGTGGACACACTGAAATGTCTCGTTTGTCTCGTGTTCATAATATAATTTATGATGAAAGTATAAAAAAACATTGTATACCCCAAGCATTACATTATTGCTGTTTACAGTTTATCTGCATCTATAATAATATTCAAGATAATAACCAAAAACAGCAAAATTTCCTTAAAATTACCTAATTCAGGGGCGGCATCCCAACAACGGGTT